>NW_009929647.1:0-64672 GCF_000696875.1 Nestor notabilis | reverse complement strand
CCCTGGTCACATGCTTTTGTGACAGGTACATCTGCAAATCTGAATAGAACTGGAGTTAGTTCTTCTTATTTTAGTTATGGGTGCTATAAACTACAGAATTGCCTCCCCAAAAGGACCATTTTTACAATTGCAGACTGAAGCGCTTTTCTGTTCATAAATAAGAAATGATGCAATTTGAGGCAGTTACAGCTGGCATACTACTGTATCCGTCATTGCCTGCTTTGCCGTGCAAGAATTGGGACTGATGAGCCAAAAGAAGTTGGCCACTACAGCTTTGAAACAGTCCAAAAAGAGGTGGTACATATGATAAACATCTAATCTTTAGAACACCTTGTCCCAGCGTATACGTACCTGAAATATTTTCAAGGTTTCAAAAAGTTTTTGGAAAAGTTTATGTTTTCCAACAAGTGTTGTTCAAGGTGCATCTGGATGACACTATAGTCATATGGTTTAGTTTCTGGTACTCCTGTGAGAAGCAGGGAGTTTGACACGGTCTCCTTTGCCATGGACAGGGGCATTTCTACTAGCAGAGTACTTTCATGTCAGCTGCCTTCTCCAAGCTTAGAGAGCTGTCCTGATCTTTGTACCAAGCTTTCCACTGTGGGGCCCAGAGGAGCATCAACAGCAGAAGGAATTAATGGAAAACACGTGCATGTTACTGAATGCCTCTGCAGCTCTTATACAGGGCCAGGATGGTGTTTTTTCAGGCTCCATGAAGACTGACCTCCTCTGAAGTGTTTTCCAGAGCTTGACTTCTCACCCTCCCTCCCTGCACCGTCACCCACTTTCTCCTTGGTCTGGGAGGTACAACGAAAATACTGTTTTAGCAGGAGCAGATTACGCCATCACCTGCTATTGCTCTGTGCCCTTGGCTGATGTCTTGAAGGCAGAAGCCAAGACCATTGCTTTCCCACCTGCTTGAGGGAGAAAGGGAATAGTGAAGCATAATGTCTCCTAGCTCCTAGTACCTCCTAATGTTGATTCAATACCTGGGTCATGCAAGGGTAGGGCTGGTAGCTCCTTTTCAAAATGAGTCTGGGCAGGGATATGTTGTGATCACAGCCCAATCTGCTGAGAGCAACCAGTCAATTCTGTTTTAAAAATGTGGTCCTTTGGTTATCAAAGATTTAGTTGCATCCTTTGGGGGGTGAAAAGAAAAAAAAACTGTAACACTGAGTAGTATCTAAAGCACTGGGGTTTTTAGGCAAATTAAGAAACAAAACATTGACTTGTATTGATAATGATAGCCATCCAGCAGGCAGTCTTGGACCATCCTTTCCAGCTCTTCGTCTTAAATAGACAAAACCTGATAACTCATTATGGAAAATGCAGCTTTTTCTGTTGTTAGCAAGAGGATTTTCCTCTCACAATATCTTGTCAAATATGCTTTCTGTTTCTGAAAAAGGGGTTAAAGTTTTCTGCTCTTCATTCAGTCACAGAGGTTTATGAAATAGGAGAATCACAGGAAGGAAAGATGGGAGAGATCTATTAGGTTATTTTGTTCATCCCTTTGCCAAAGGAGGATTGCTCCCCGGAGTATATTCCAGAGTACTTTGTCTAGTCCAGTTTTAAATGACTCAAGAAACTAGGCTTTCACCACTTCTCTTGGGAGACTGTTCTGCAGTCTAATAGTCCTCACTGCTAGGAAAGACTTTTTTTCCTAACCGTCAGCCTTTTCTTTCCTTAAATTCATCCCATTTGTCCTAGTTATAGTCTCTTTGAGTAGCTTAAAATTCCCTTTTTGTACTTAAAGTTTAAGTTCTGCCAGTACTAGCCAGTAGTATGCATACTACTTCCCTGTTTAGGTATGTTGAAAAACTCTTAAGGCCAGAAAGACAGCTGTGGTGAGAAAGACAATTGATGGCAGAGAGTTAACTTCAATATTCCCACAGTGAACTGTGTCTGGTGTGACTTTCAGCAATCTACTTAGAACTTAATTTTATTCCCATTGAAGTTAATAGAGTTTTCTCATTGATTTTAACTGATCCAAGATGGGCTATGTGTGTTCTAATTTTGACATGAAGATGAAAAGGTGCTTGATAAGCCTTTCTGACAAGATATTCATTGCATAGATCTAACTGCATCCTCAATTTCTCAATTTCCTTGTCTGGAAAAACGAAACAAAACAACAACAAAAAAAAAAAAAAAAAAAACACAAACCCAAAACACGAAAGAAAACCCAAGAAATAATCCTATCTACTCCTTTTCCGTTTCCTCATTAAAATTTTACTTTTCTGAAAGAGCCCACAAAGAGAAATGAATGCTGTGTCTCATAAAAGTCTATAAATGCTTTTTTAAGAACTTCAGAATTCACTGAGATCCTGGAATAGACACTCAAGTGGAAGGAGAAAGTATTAGCCTTATTAACCTTTCCTCCTGAGGAAAGCTAGTGAAGAAAGAAGCCATGCAGGGAAAACTATTTTAAATATGCTTTAGGGTGGAATTCACGCACCATGTAATTCCCTTTTACGCTTGATATTGCTCATTCTCTGCACAGGGGTGAATATTGCCCCAAGGCCTTGTCTCTCAGGGGATGTCACACTGGTTTAACCAAAGTCAGTTCTAAACCGGATATATTTAAACCTACACAAAGCCTTATGTTTATATATGTGGACTTACCAATCTCGAGTTACCTTAAATTGACTTTAAACACTTCCTTAAATTGAAAAGAAGAATGCTATACAGTCTTTTGCACCACTTTTCATCTAAGCCTTAAGTTCCATGTGTATGACTTGCCCCTATATATTTCCTTGTCCCTATAATTGCCTTAGTTGGCAATTCTGAAAATAGGAAAGATTTCTTATCTTCACCTGAAAGCAAATGTCATATGTGGTTTTAATAAAAAGAAGCTTTATGAAAGATTTTATGATCAGAATCTTCACCCTCATCAGCTTGAGCTTTCTTTTACAGCATTTGTTTTTTGTGCCTTCTAAAAAATGAGCAATGCATCCCATTTCAGGTTTACGGGAAGCTCTTGATTCTCATTTTGGTTACCCTGTATATATCCAAAGTCATTTCACAGGCTTCCATAACATATATAGAGGCCAAAAAACATCCTTAGGTCATTTATTCTATAAATGAAACTACAGTTTTTACCAGTTTTCTTTCTGTTCCATTTTCTATGGAGTAGTCAAGGATTTATTCAAAATCATGTGATACCTAAAATAATCATTATTCCCTATATTATGGCTAGTATTATATCCCATGCACTTTCACTTAGAGGCATGTCTGTCAAAGGGACCATTTTTCAGTCTCACAGTTCCCATGGCTCTGTCACTTTCTTACTTACAGAGGCCCAAAATGGAAACTATTTTTCTTTTCATTATGAGCTGTCACTTTTTCATCTTGGCACTGAGATGATAGACTTCCATTCATCTTCTATATTACCTTTCCTGAAGCCTCTGACACAGACTGACACAATGCAAAATGCAAGAGATCTCAGAGCATACGTTGGCAATTTCTGAGAAAGGCACTTGCTTGGCTTGGTTTGTTGTTTTAAATATATATTGAAAATGCCAAGCCGTATGGTGTGTTGGAAATGTTAGCAGGGGATTGTCTGTTTATTGTGATCATTACAAAGCAACGCTCGCACATCCTGAATACGAGTAGTTGGATTCAGCATGGGATGCTGTTGCCTTCACCTTTTCTAAGGGCAATGGGGAAAAAGTTTGCTGCAAATCAATGTTGATGCATGGGGATAAAAGGAACATGGTCAGCAAGCCTTCATGCAGTGCTGCACACTGTAACAACCAAGACACTGCCAAATGGAGAGTCCAGTGAAAGCACTGAGAAGTGGCTGCTTAAACTGTGGTGAAGTGAGTGAGTTATTTTGAGAAAAAGGAAAGATTTCAATCAGCCTCACAGCAGAAAAATCAGGCACCCATTCACATGCAGCAAGATCATGTGAAACCTAGGCATGAACCTTTCTCAGCATTCGTGCTGCATTCATCACCATGATTTCTGAGCAGCCAGTGTAAAAGACAACATAAGCACCCATGCTGCAAGGTACACATTCCCTCTGCATTGTTCATGCATGGCAGCCTTGAAGTCCACCCAAATGCTGGAAGAGCTTCTGTTCTCACATCCTTCAGTAAAGCCAAAGTACAAGCCACAGTAAGAGAGTAAGGCAAGGATGCAACTTTCTGGATCCCAGAGATCCTGGGCTCTCCTGGGTTCAAAAATCATTCTGTTAAGAATCAAGCTAATATTTCTATAGTTTCTGGGGATATATTACCCAGACATAAAAGCCAGAGGTAAAGACCAGCAACCATCACCTACCTGTCATGGTGAAGTAGGATCATAGTATCAAGTTTCGTTTATAAGTCACATTTAGTCAAAGAATCAGCAAGAATGATCTTGGTAGAGATCTTGTGGAACTTTTGTGATTTTTAGATCTCCAGGTATCTTTGGGTGATTTTTAAGCAGTCAGTGGAAGCCAAGGAAGGTTATCTCCACAATGGCAAACAAACCAATTCCTAGTAGAGCACGTGGGACGAGATCCTCCTCATACCCTTTACATAGCATCCTGCACATCATCAACACAGTTGTTGTTGTGTAGTAGATGTTGGTTGCCTGGATATGTATTGGAGTGCTCCACTCCATCAGAGATGAAACCAAGCAGTAGCCTGGGAGGAAGAACATGTTGAGATGGGGTCTTTAGGCAATGCAGTCCAGGCTGTACTGGTTTGAGCTTTCTGCACTACACAATTCTTTGTATCCATGACAGTGCCATGTGCTTTCTTCCTATTTTCAGGGGGACATAACGTATAGTCTCAGTTTCATGCTATAAAAACACAACTCTAAGGGTCCGCAACAGTATTTTAGTTACTTTGACTGTGAAATAAGACAAAAACATGTAAACAAAAATTATACTTTAGAGCTATAGAAGTGTAGATAGGGCCAGAAGAAGACTTATATACAGTGTGGATATGGCATTTACCTGTAGAAGGGGGGATGGCATTGCTTAGTGGAGATGTATACAACTGAAGTACTTGTACTGGAAGCCAGGAAGGACACTCTGAAGTGCAAACTTTTTGCACAGTTGATTTAGCCTATGAAAAAAATGCATTTTTGGGTGGCTTGAAAATATAAGATGTTTATACTTCCCCTGTAACTCTTTAAGAAGTCAAAAAACATTGAAAAGTAGTAATGCAACATACTTGCCTCTCTTAAGATAAAAGCAATATACTTAACAGATATGTTTAGAACTGTTTTTAAAAACCTCCCGTGATGGAGGGTGCACAAGTTTACTGAGTATTCAACAGTAGTGCTTTCTTGTCTCTTCTATTCAGAAATGTAATCTTACTGAAACTTATGCCCATTCTTTCTAGTCCATGGATATGGAGAACAAAGCTTCCCTTTCCTGTTTTTAACAGCATTTTATGTAGCTGGAGACTGTTACCATGTTCCCTTGGTCATCTTTTTTAAAACCAAATGACTCTATGTATTCTGATTTTTTTTTTTTTGCTTTCTAGACTTCTGATAATTCTTGTTGATATCCCTTGGACTTGCTCTACAGTTGTCTTACAGTTTTCTGGAAAAAAATATTTCAGCACAGGACACAGTCAACATAAAAAAAGAGAATAATCTCTTTATGTGTCTTTCAAACTATATTGGTGTCTCATGGTCTTGTTTTTACAGGAATGAATAAGTGCAAGTTTCTGTTTGTACAATCTTGTTTTAAGATCCAGTAAGGATAAGAATACTTACATGTGAAAGGGTGTTTTGCCCTTCAAAGTCTGAAATTGGAACTTTACATTTGTTAAACTTTCTCATTAATCATGAGGGTTTGTTGGGCTGGCAAACAAAGGTAAGTGTACAAGTCCCTGTATCTCACAAGACCCTCTCAAGGCTAACAGGCTGATGCATTTTCCTGATTTTGATGACATACATTAGCTCATGTGTTATATTGCATGAATTACATGGTTTTATTCAGAATTGTTAGTGATGATTACTCTGTATTTATTACCACGTAAGAAACCTACATTTTACATAGAATAGTATCACAAATAGATAACTGCACCTGGAAACCAAAAAGTAGAACAAAAGGATGTGAATAGAGGGCAAAGAATAGAGCACAAATTCCAGCATAACTGGAAATTCCATTGGATATTTTACACATGAATGAAGAAATGTAAGCCACCTCTCAGAAAGAACTAAAGAAATTTAAAGATATTTTTGAACTTGCTAAGAATTTAACTTTTGAAAGAGATCAGTTTCACAGAAGAATTTTAAGACTTTAGAGAGAAACTTTGGATCCCTTGTAACAGAGATGAGGCAGAAATGCATAAGTGGTTGGAATAATTTCAGAGAGTTCAATGACTCTCCGATGGGAGATCAGATTACAGTAGAAATCAAAGACTGAAAAGTGAGACAAGAGTCCTAGAGCACTCTGACCTAAAGTTAGGAAAAGCCGTTAAAATTTATCAAGTTAAAGAGGACAGCAAGACAAAAAGTTAAGTTTTGTCAACAAGAAAATAGCATAAACTGATACCAAATATATAAAACATATGAACATAAAAGAATGAAAAATCTTCATGAGAGTTTGAAAAATGTGATGTGACTTCATAAGAAGCATCATGAAGGACTGCAGAGACCATGGAAGAAAAATCGTATGAGTTCAGCCTTTTGGAAGCTGTTGTTTTATTTGTAAAGATCAAAAGTGTTCTGCCTAAGTTCTCAGACAAAGACTGAAAATACCTGAAAGGAAGACAGTGTGCCTGTTCTGCAAAGAGCTCTTGGGAAAGTAGTCTTTGAACAGAGAATGAACTTTTCTTGTTTACTTGATTTACAGGTTAATAGAGCTACTGAAGTTGTCGCAAAAGATTTTGTAAGAAAATTGGTCACACAGAGTATTTACATTTGCTCTGGAGAACCATGTTTTCTGGATATAAGTGAACTAGATGTGAAAGTTTGGAAATATTTCAGAAATACATGTCTTTGGACATGACACAGTCTGAGTGGTAAATGCTTGCATAGACAGGAATGAAGGATGTATCTAGGAGATGGGTAAGTATCAAAAGAGGCATTTAGGCTGGTTGTATAGAGAAAGTAACAGCAGTCACACATACTTCAGTGTATGGATAATGTCCATGGTGCATTTCAAAGTGACTGTGGTTTGAACAGGTAGCCTGTAGCAGACCATAGCCAAAACAGTCTAATGATCCAAGGACTTACTTGAATCCCAACTGTGTTTTTCAACCTGCAACAAAACCCCTGACAATTTGGAGACAACCTATTGAGTATAAGCCATCAAGGTCATTCAAAGCTGTGAAGGAGTTTCCACATGAGCTCCACACACTGTTGGCCATCATGTGCAGATACCTCACACTACCCTATAAGACTGTTCACTTATGCTGTTCAGACTCATACTTTGGGCTTTGGAAGAGGTTGCTGTAAGAAAGTTTCTTGGTTTTGTCCTTCCAAAAAGAAATTCACAATTAAATAATTAAGTACAGAAAAGTAGGTAGATTGAATACTGACTTCCTGGAGACATAGAACATCTCTGGAATACAGATGTGATATTACTTTATCTTTACTTATCCAGTTCACTTTTATTAGAGTTGATTAAATTTTGATTAAATGTGAGTGCTGTAGGGCTTCCCTGTATTGTTGCATTAACACATGAACTGACAATTGTATCCTACTTTGACATGTACATTAAAAATTGATTAAAGCATAGAAAAGAAAAGATATTATATATATCCTTGCTATTGCAAGGACTTCATTTCTGTGTAGACTGAAAAGTTGTCAAATTTAAGGAATGATGAACCTTAAAGTCAGCCTGAGTTTGGCTTCAAATAGATAAAGAATATGGCTTTTGTGTTTTCATATGATACCTCCTTAGGACTTCTCTTAATTTTTGTGGTACGTAGATGCAGCTTCTATTGCATATCTTATTATCTGAGTGTTTTATCCAAATATGATTTTTCCAAGTTGCTGAGACATCACTTGATGATTGCTTACATCACAGTGATTTAGTTTGTGGAGTCTCTGAAAACTATCAGATTTCCATAACCCAACTTGCTCCCAATATCTGCTGAGCTCAGTGATGTTCCCAGCAGACCTGGTGCTCTGATTATGGAGGTCAAGAACCTGAATGAATCATTCTGCAGCTTATTTCCATCTCACTGTCCAGGTTTTATTTTATGTGGGATTGAGAAAAAAGAGGAGTGTCAAGATATGGCAGGGATATACCCCAAGCTATAAAAGGAAACGCTTGTGTAACTCAGTCTGTCTTGTCCTCTATAGGAAACTTGTCTTCTAATCTACTTAAAAAAAAAAGACATACAATGTCAATGACTGCTGAAAAAATATGAAAGGCAGTTTTTAACATGTCTATCTAGGTTGACATTATTTTATGATACATGAATATAGTCTCTGTGGACTAGACCCAGACCACTGGTTTGTTTTCTGTAGGCCACTGAGCTAACATTGCAAGACAAAAAAAATCACTTCTTCCCTACTTGTAATGAATTAATACTGGGTTTGGTTTCACATCCAGTCATCAGTTCCAGTATCTATAATCCTTTTCATTTGTTCATGCATAGTTCAGACAAACACTGGCTTGATAAAACACTAAAACTATGATACAGGTTCTTTGCACAGCTGTAAGGTCACAGACAGCTCTGCTGTGTATGGAAGAAGTTAAAGTGACAAAGCCATTGTTTGTAAGCAGAGGATGGGATCTATACATCTATGTTCTTAAATATGTCCCTGGATAAAGTATTAAAATTAAAAATCTCCCATCTTTAAAACTGTTTGCTTTACAGTGAATATATAGTTTTTTCTTATTTAGATTCCATGATTAAATATGCCATTAAAAGCACAGAAAGGTCGAAAGAGATGGACACATACACAAACACATATACATGCAAATATAAAACATATAACTGCATATATTAGTAGTATGCTTTCTTTCCCCTTTAATCAAGTCTGGAGGAACTCGGAGATGAGTTGTTTAGAAAGTTAGATGCTTCTTAAACTTCAACTTGCTGGCAATTGTCCCTAAAGTATGTCTAAACTTCTTGTGAGATTAGAGTTGTTTATGGTTTTGTGTTCCTGGGTTCTTCTTTCTGGAAGATAAGGAAATGGTTGTGGTTATTTTTGGTAGGGGCTAAAATGTCCAGACCTGTGTTTCTGGTTAGTGAGGATCAAAACCTAAAGGAATAATTTTCTTATACCATTTTAGCACTAAGCTATTACGAAAGTGTGCTTCTAAATTCCACTTAAATAATTTTACATCAAATTGATACCATACATAGACACTAAAGCAAGTGGAATAAGTAACCAGAGAACATTTCTTGATTAAGGAGTTTCCTTAATCATTGGAAACTAAAAAACTTATACAGGTTGCCCTCAGTTAACCTGCATTAGGAAAAAGTAAGGAAACATGCCAAAAGCTGATCAGACAGCACAGAGCTAGGGCAAATCTCCTTTCTCAGGACTCATGGGGTATGAAAGAGAACAGCCTTAAATCTCAAGTTTGCCTGCAACTCGGAAATGCATCCATTATTCCAGAATACAGATAAATCAATATGAATTCAGTCCCCATAAACCTCATTTGGTTTTGCCCAGTGTTCAGGAATTAAGTGATACCACAGAAAATTAGATCTCTCCTCTTTTTGCAAAGAAAACTGAAGTCTTGGTCTCTATTCCATTAAAACTATAAGAAATGAAATGTTATTTACTATTGGTGTCACTGCATGGGCAGAGCTACAGTGATGCACATTGTAATGGAAGAGGTTATTTCCCCTTCCTCTATCACAGGAGGAAGATCATAGGAGACTATAAAATAATACATGTGAAAGTGTACTTGTTTTCTTTCAAGACACAAAGGAAGGAGGTGAAGGCAGGAGTCCTGCAGCAAACCATAGGCCCAAGGGTAAAGCAGGAAACCAAACACAGAGCAAGATCAAAGGATGCCTTGGAAGGACCAACAGAACCTGCACTCCAAGCAGTCAAGAAATTGAAGCTGACACAAAGTCAGTTAAATAAAGTGCGGAGCTCATCTGCTGTCAGCAGCAAAGGGTAGTCACTGCTGTATTTCCACTTGTAAATAAATCTCTGTGTGTTGCACAGAAATGGAAAAAAGCACAAAGAGTATCCTGTCACTATAAATAAAACTCACTGCTTCACATAAGGGGCTCTATCTGTATCACGGAAACTCCCAGGTCAGCTTCAGCCAGTGCACTGGTGTAATGATTGTAAATAGAAAGAGGAAGGTATTAATATGAAAGGGAAGGTACATGTTCTATTGACAGCAAAAACGTCTCCAACAAATTTAAATAAAACTCTTCTTTATTTCTTAACTTTTTCAAATTTCCCTGAAGTGCCCACTTTAGTGGAAGTTATCAGGAACAACAGAAAAGGGGATGATAATCAATGTCTTTATATTTTAGAGCCCTGACTTGTCCTGATAATTACATTGAAGCTCACAGCTATATTTCTGACTATACATGGACAAAGTGTGAGTAAGAGAGAAATCTCTATCCTATTGAAAACATGTCTTCTAGGCGGAAAGAATCCAACTTTAACTAGTCAGGAAAGTGAACAACACATTGCAAGGTGCTCTGGCACTCCTGTAAATGTGGAAAAGCATAGCAATTAGTCTTTTCTTTAAGCATTTGTTAGCTTTAATTAATTGTTGTTGAAAATACAAAAGTTCTCAGATTTGTTAATTCTGGAAATCCCATCTGTCCCATCTTAGTTTTCTACCTGTTTTGCATTGAGAATCCAGGGTTGTGATTCTAAAAATTAGATTTTTTTTTTTTTTCAGTTGCCTAGTTCTGTAACAAGACCCATCTCACCTAATTCTTTATGTAGTGAGATGGATATTCAGTAAGTACAGCTGGTAGAGATTACAGTACAGGCCAGGTGACAAAATGCAGATTTCCAGTTTAAGATGAAATAAAGAACTGCACAAACTATGTATCAGGCATGTTGGTTAGCACCATGCTAAATATAAGAAGGGATTTCTTCAGATATAGGCATATATACTTGAGAAAATAACAATTAATTTAATCCTATCCTTGCTTACTCAGAGCTGGCTGCTGAGGGTCCTTCTGCACAGACAAAGAGTCACCCTCTGGATATGGCTGGGTCCAATTCTGCTGACTACAAAAGTAGACCCAATGGCAGTTTAGTCACAGCAGACTTAGCACCTATGTCTCAATGTCCTAAGTTTAAGTGAGGTGGAATATCCTCTTGTTATACCAAGTTCTTTGACCCAAGCAAGAGAAGCAAGAAGTGAAAGAAAGAAGTTTGGCAAGGTTTTTCTCAAGCTTCGTGTAAGGTTGAGCTCAGTTTGAACTGGACTTTGAGTGAAAGAGCTAGGTCATTTACTGACTACATAAACCAGACATACTATTCAGGTTATCTGGAATGAAATAGATTGGTTACCATTGATCACAGTCAAAGACACAGGTGTGGCGTGTCCACAGCAAAGTAGAATGGCATCCATCTAATACAGTGGCTATGCCATCCTGCCTGGCAAAGGCAGGTTTCTTTTGCCAGTTTTTGTTTGGTTTGCTTCTTTTCTTGTTTCCATAAGAACAAAAGCAAAGAGTTTTGGGGGTAAAGAGACTTCTTTGCCTGGCTGCAAATCAAAAGAGAGTATACAAAACAGGGCTTACAGGCTATTAAGATGATAATTGCTTATAGAACTGCTAAAGCATGACATCATTTCAGACTAGTCCACCTGAGAAATTCAACTTCAGTAAGCCCAAAGAGTGACTGAGATAAATTAGGAGATCTGAAAGATTCGGAATTGCATCAAGCCTAGATGAGCAAGAGGAAGTGAATCAGATAAATACATTAATACACACATGGAGACGGATGAGGCAGATGACATTTTATGCTCCTTTAAACTGACTGATGAAGATCAGACAAATTAGAAATAGCTGTGGACAAGTTCAAGAACGTCTTCTAACGTGCACTGAAAGGGAATCTTAAGGAGAGGATATCAAGCATATGCATGGAAAGGAGAAAAGAGTCCCAGCAAGAAAATACTGTGGTGCCTTTGAAAGGTTTAGCAGGACGTATGAGATTCTGCAAGGTGAAGTGAGACACATGGAAGATCTAATATCAAGAATAAAGATAAGGACTTTTCAGTGAAAGGAATTAAATTTACACTTTAACATAAAGAGGTTTTGTAAAAAAAATACCCCAAAAAACAGTTTATGAGAAGTGTCAGAGAATAGCAAGCTGCGTTAGAAGATGGCAAAACAGTTTAACTAAAGTAACTGGTACAATCAGTGATCTGTACAAAACAAAGCTATATTATGAGAGAAAGCATGACATTATTTGTCCTAGGATCTAACTGAGGCTTAGAAATATTTCATAAGATAAAAAAAAGACCTTATTAGAAGGACATTTTTATTGCCATTGGCTAGCTTTATAGATAGATGCATAGGCACAGAGTGTTCTAGTGACTTTTGTCGATCAGCCTGAATGTGGAATCCAGATGGCATTTCATTCATAATCAAGTTGTGGCATTTTGGCTCTATTCCTGGATTATACAAAGTTATAACTTTCTGCTGCACATCAGCTAGGAAGAAAAATATTCCCCTAAAAAGGAAAGCAAATATTTAAGGAAGATGAAGTTTGCTTTGTTTGAAATGTTTGCCTCACTGGAATTTCTTTTTAAGGAATGCACAGGAATTGTGCTTATAGCTACCACTGTATTAGATTGTGTATAATGGCAGTCAATCTGATAGGCTTTGCATAGTTCCTCTTATGTTTTCCACCTGAAACCTGTATTAGATTGTGTATAATGGCAGTCAATCCGATAGGCTTTGAATAGTTCCTCTTATGTTTTCCACCTGAAAACCTTGGATTCTTTCTAAGAAAATTCTGATATTTTTTTTATTCAGCTTTTCTGTGACCAGCTTGATGGGTCAGTTACTGTACACTTGAAATATAGGCATTCAGGTGAATCAGTACCTTTCTGTGTCTGCAGAGGTGGATTAATAGAATTCAGTGCTGCCCACAGAGATTAAACTAGATCATGTGTAGCGGCAGCAAAATAAATACTATAGAACAGCAGTTGCAAGACAAGACATGGACTATCTGTCTAGTCAAGCAGGAGAAAAGACACTGTAGCACCATGTCAAGGAAGGAAAGTCAAGGCATCAATTTAGGAAAAAAAGCCAACAACTAGTGGTTGCCTTTTGAAATATTGTGTCATTTTGTCTTTCTTTTGTTTCTTGAATTAAGATGCTTTCCTTATTCTAAAGACTCACCTACTCTGAGATGAGGTCTGGAGAAAATCTGCCCTGTAGTTTATCTTTTCTCTGTTCTGCAGAGCATGAAATTTCATTATTTTTTTTCTTTTTTCAATATTCTTTCTATAGGTTTCCTGATTAGTATCCAAAGAATGACAGTGAAACAAATCTTCACCTGCCTTTTATGAAATCGTGACATCTCGATATTACTGCATCTGATTTTCAGATGAACTGAATGAAAATTATGAGAAGAGAAAATTTCAGTTGCTGAGGAGAAAAACACATTTTTATTTATTGAGAAAAAGAATATGAAAGATCACTAATTCTCCCCAAATGTATGATCAATAAGAGCATTTGTTATGGTAAACATAGGTTTTACTTCAATTGGGTAGTGGGTCAGCAGTGAATTTCAAAAGCCATTTAAAAATAAAAAAAACGAACTTTGTAAAAAATTGATTAACCTTTGTAGAATGTTATTTTCTGATACCTTTTGGGCTGTAGCTCTTCTCCAGAGTTGTCCTTACTTTGTAAATAACTTCAGACTTCATAAAACTGTGATTTTTGAGAATTTGTTATGAAACAGAAATAAAAATAAACACTACCCTATCCATAAATTCTACACAGAAGACTAGGAAAATGGTGTACTCACAACTCCTGAAAAGCAGACATATTTCAGCTATTTAAATACTAATTTAGAAATCCAAATTTATGCATGAATGCACAAAAATCTTGAACATAATCTTTTAAAGTTTCAGCCTGCTAATATATAAATCCAGATTAAGGAAACTCACTGGTCTAAATATAACTGGGGTTGCCATATGTCATGTAATGTATGCATATTTCATACTTTGTTTATCCTAGACATTAAATTTAGAACTCATTGCAGATACATGGGAATCTCTGGTTAAAGTATTTTAAGTAAGGCTGTCAGCAACATTTGCTGTACAGGTTCCACATGATTTTAATAATAATTTTGACAACTTGTATGATCAAGCTGAAATTTTCTGTGATGTGTGATTGTTCATAGATGCTTTTGTATGTATTTATGTGCATATGTATGCATGTTCTTATTACAAAATCTCTCTGTGAGTAATTATAGGTCTTTCCAAAATGAAATTATGTGCTTAGCAAAAAGGTTGTCTTAGAATTCAGCAGCTGCAATAAACAAATATTTCATCTTGACCCGAAGTGCTTAAGCATGCTTTGATCTGAATGCAGACAAAAACAGCTGACCAAAAGGCAGAAAAAATATTTTGTTAATATGAGGAGTCAGCTGATCTGGAGCTGGAGGGGTAGGAAGAATGCAATTTATCCAGGCTTTGGTGTGATATAGAATTTTAATGTACTGGAACACAAAGCCAGCCTGGAGGATATCATGAGGGGCTACCTTATCACTCTCTACAGCTACTGAAAGGAGGATGGGGTGAGGAGATGCTGATCTCTTCTCCCAAGTAACAAGTGATAAGACAAGAGGAAACGGCCCCAAGCTGTGCTAGGGGAGGTTTAGATTGGATATTAGGAACAATTTCTTCACTGAAAGGGCAGTCAGGCATTGGAACAGGCTGATCAGAGCAGCGGTGGAGTCACCACCCCTGGAAGTGTTCAAAAGCCATGTAAACGAGCCCTTAATGACATGGTTTAGTGGTGAACTTGGCAGTTCTGGGGTAAAAGTTGGACTTCATGATCTTAAAGGTCTGTTTCCAACCCAGCTGATTCTATGATTCTATGAGTATGAAAAGGATACTGAGACTGCATGTGAAGTCTCTGAGATTTGAATCTTTATACATTTTACAAATATTCCAGTTGTGTTCTGAGCTATAACTGCCAAGAGCCCTCTGAAGCTGCTTATTTTTGTATAACAAATATTTGTGTGCATGTAGAACCAATTTCCTTTTGTTTCATACTACCATACAAATACCATACAGCTTTAATTCACTATCATTTCACTGACTTCTCAACCTGCTCTCACTTTTTAAAATTACTGTAGACATTTGCTTGGATATCCATGGCTATATTCAACCCTAAGTCATGCTCCACTTTTTGAGACACTGACTTGTGAGGACTGCAGGTGTAGGGGAGAAGAAAAAATAGCCATAGGAGATAAAGATTTAAGGCACACCCTGTTGTTGTTCATCTACCCTTAAAAATAAGATGAGAAAAAATCCATGAGTGTCAGTGTTGTCTTAGTATGCTAGATGTCTATAGTATGCTAGTATGCATATTTGCATGGGCAAAAGTGTGCTCTAACTGGAAGGCTGAGATGGGTGTCTGGGACAGGCAGACATGGAGAGTTATAGGGAAAGTGGGGAAAGGAGCAAGCTGGAATTCATTGCATAAAGGGTGTTTGAAAAGCAAAAAAGGATGGGAAGAATTGTTCACAACTGGGTGTTGTGGCCCTGTGGACACTCACGGCCTTTCATGGCTTTGATTAGTCTTGATCAGGATCCCATTCAACCGCTGTCCATGACCCCAGAGACCCATTTCAACTCAGCCCTGACCCCCAGTGCTAGTGTACTCACTTCCCAGCTTGTCCTCCTTCTTGGGTCAGCCCCGGACCAGTGGAGCAGCAGAGGTAGAGGCTGTATGAGAGTGCCTTGGAAAAGGTTATGACCATATCAGAATGACTAAGAGGAATGACCGGGTCATATTACTCTCATATAGAACTGCACACTAAAATTTGGATGGTATCTTTCCACTTATCACTTTCTTCCTCAATATCCCCACCTATACAGCACTTTGTTAGTCTCATCGTGAACATATGTATTAAATACCTCTGCGGATAGTGACTCCACCTGGGTAGCCTGTTCCAATGGTTGACAACACTCCCAGTGAACCAATTTTTCCTAATATCCAGTATAAACCTCCCTTGTTAGAACCTGAAGCTGTTTTCACTCATCCTAGCTCTGAACTTGCATGACAGACCTTCATCAGGATTTGAGTTGCCCTGCAGATCATTTGAGCAGCTCTAACAATTGCTTATCTAAAAAATTATTCTCACCTTAGTCTGACACAGAAAGGAACACAATGAATTGCCTTAACTCTCTACAGCTCATGTTTAAGAAATCTGGTTTTCTGCAAGAGTCTTCTGACCTTAACTGAAATGGCTGAAATTACTCAGGCATTTTGTGTTTCATATATTAGCTCTTGTCAGTTGTTCAGTACATATTCCTGAGACTGTTTAAACAGTCAGAAAAATCGTATCAGCTTTCTATAGTCTCAGCGTTTTCTAACAATTGCTACATTATGAACCTCATCTGTGTAAGAAAGTAGCAGTTGAGTCACACAAAGACTAAATTATCCCTTGGGCTAATTTTATATTCCACAAAAAATCATTCTAATCATTACTCGGATATTTTAGCTGTAATATATACCAGTTAATATATGGGTAACATTGACCATTGTCATTGCTATAAGTGACTGTTCACTTCACTGTGAAGAATGGGGCTGAGAGTAAAGGCTCTTTACTTCTTTATGCATAGCTTCAAATTACTGCCATGTTTTATTAAATCCAAAATTTGATAAACAACTGTGATTTATCTCAAATGAAAGTAAGCAAGCAGGGAAAGCAGCAGAATCTTTTATTTCCTACCCCTTTTCATTGAGGTGCTTGACATCTTGCCTGCTTTTCATTTCTGAATTGCCTTTGTTGGCACAGAGTTGTTTTCTTTTTATGCTTTGTGTGTGTCTTTGGATGTTTGCTTTATTTTTTATTTTTGTTTTTCCTCCTTGAAATTAAACTGTTTGTCAAATGTGATAATGGTAGAGTCATGATGTAAATAGTTAATGATGCTGTCGTCTTCAGAGGATTTCTCTGGGTGTAATATCCCCAATCTTTATGCAACCATACACTTGACTTGAACATTCCAAAGCCCTTCACAAAGGGCAATGCTGCTGCTTGTCTAAATAGTACATGATTACCTCGGTTAGTTTTGTGGCTGTGGTAATGTTCATTTTATGAGCTCAATCTGGTTCTGAGCCATCTGAACTTGAAATTCCAGATGCCTTATCCCTAGTCGTACCAGCTCATATATTGTGTACACATGTGTACAATGCAGGCTGCATTGGAAAGGCTCATGTTTGTTCTCAAAGTCACACCATGTTTTCCTTCAAATCATATTTTCAAACCTTACAGGAAAAGGTGGATGAACTTGGGGAATAAAGGGAGCTGTTAATAGGAGCTCTGCACATTCACCAATACTTCCTTTATTATAACAGGAAACTACCTTGTTTTAATAATCCCTTTGTTCATAGCTGAAAAAGTGACTTTTTACATTATTGTCGCATTGCCACATGACACACAGAAAACAACAAAGATAATGGGACTTGGAGCTAAAGCTGCCTTGAACTATTGCCTGTTTACCCAGTAGAACAAAGGAGTAGGCGTTAAGAGTTCCTTCATTTACCATAAGTGTGTCTTTGAGCTAGTCAACTCTACCTGCCTGCTAACTTGGGGATAATAAAATGCATACCTACCCCACAGGGATGCTGGGATGCTTAATGAACTAATTAGTACTCTTCAGCACTCTGATGGGAGGTGTTACCTGTACTTTCGTTTAGAGCAGGTGTAGCTAGCACTTTATCTATTGCCTGAGAAAAAAAGAGAAAATTTGCTCCTCATTCAGGAGTTTTTCCATTACTTATATCAGTATAAATGCTCTCAAGCCAAGCATCAAAGTGATCACAATAAGAGTCAGTGACTATAAAGGGGAATAGAATTTGCCTGAAGAGTGTGTGAGCAATCATACATTTCCATGGATGTGTTTATATATTCATGTAGCTATACATCAAAGTATTGTCACCCAGTCTTGAAAAGTTACTGCTTCCTATACAGCACACAAGAACTGCTTTTTCAATGGATATTGCTGGTTCTTAACTCTGGAGGATAGGAAAAGATGAAGAAGGTCTGTGCTGGAAGCTGCAAGAGGAATTTAAGTAACTAGATGGTAATTGTTGTCGTCATGCGGCAAAGACCCTGAGGTCAAGCTTTACTTCTTATAAAATGATAAGAGGTCTATAATGGCAAGGAAAGGTCTCAGATTTATCCCTCATCTGAAAAACAATGACTCTAGTGACACACAATGCCCAGGCACAATCTGGAAGATTCATTCAGCATTCAGCTACCTACTGAATCATCAGGACCATTACAAATCTCTTCAATTTCTTTGCAGTTCCTCTACAGAGCTCTTTATTTTTGTTGTTGTAGTTATTACCATTACTATTATTATTATTAATACTGAGATAACTATTATGCTAGTTTTTGATAAATTCACTTGACTTTAAGTTTCTAATCTAAGCCATAGACAGTGAAGATTTAGTCAATATAGAGAATGGAGTCTAGGGCATTATTCAGTTCTGCAAATGCAAGTGACTATTTTTAAGATTGAATGAATGGTGTTCAAGACTTCACTGACTGTTTTGACTAGTATTCTATTGATAATACGGCTAATTTATGTGAGTCAGTCAAACGCAGAGATGCAAAATAGATCCTTAGGTCTTGCTCCAAAACTGGCTTTCCTCCAGGTGGAGAAATATTGCAAGAAGTCTTATATGAACATTTTTTTCAGTGTAGCCTGATGAATTTGAAATCTGAAGATGAGAACACCAGAGATGGTGAATGTAAGATTGTTTCTATCCCAGACTGTGTAGCCTATAGATAAATAAAAAGGCAAAACCTGGTGATAGAAAAACCCTTCTGAAAAGAAGATGCTGTCTAATGAGTAATGGGTTTATATAGATACGGTTCACATTTTCTGTGCTGCCCATGCTCTGTGAGACATTGAGTTTAGCTCCAAGTCCTTGGAAAAATTTATGCACCTAACTTTCATTAAATCCTATGTGAACTGTGGGAATACAATTGAAGACTTGTCCTTTTCACTTCCTCTATCATTTAGACCATAATTAGTAAGATAACAGCTGAGGCAGTGGTATTGCCTCCATTCTTACCTTACACATAATGGATGTTTGAACTCAAATGATGTTTAAATGGGGCAGATGAATATACCTGTTTCACATGAGGATCTCCTTTTTGAAGCACAGAAACTAGAAAGGCTTGAAGCTGGGATGAGACTGGCCTAGAAGCTGGATCCCTGGTGTGCAAATTTACTTTAATAATTACAAAATAAGTAGGTTTTTTTGGAAGACATGTAGGTCTTGATCTATCTTGTATGACCATCAGTATTTAGCTGGGACAGGCCATGTGGGACCCTTCTGCATCCCATGGGGAGACGAAGGCACTGCCACAAGAGGTGGAACTCACCCAGTGTTCTCACCAGCCTCTGGAGGGAGGTGGATATTCTCTCCATTGACTGAGGAGGAAACCAGGGAGATTACGGACCTGACACAGTTCAGTGTCCAGAGCCATGTGGGTTGAGTCCAGAGTCAGTAACTCATATATGTACCTTAAGACCCTTAAGTTTACTTTCTAGTACAAGGATAACTACACTACATACAACAGCATGGCAGGTGATGACAAGGTATGACTAAGGCCCCCTTAAAGACTCTCTTGCATATTTTGGCTTGGACAGAGAATTGACAGAAAACCTGCTGAGTGGGTCTGAGCAGAGTTAATCTCTCACACCTCTCAGATATTCTGGGGTATGATTGAAAGCACTTTTATAGACATGGACTTGTACAGATAAAGAAGTGTATTGATTCCTCTGCCTTCTCCACGGCATGGTAGGCTTCTTACCTGAGACCATTATCCAAAGTACTGTCTGCAATTAATCTTCTGGGCAGTGTGTAATCACCGAAGGTGTACAGGGCTGAGTTTCAACTAGATAATGATACAGAAGGGGGTTGGGGATGGAGAAGAGACAGGAAGACCAAGTTGCTATTTGTTTGCTATGCCTATCAGAAAAGAGCTGTGGGCAAAGACTGTTTGTTGTCCAGAGGGTCAGGGTTTCAGACAGGGTAAAGGACAAAAAAGAAGCCCCCTGGACTAAGTATTAAAATGAATCTATGTCTTTTCAATGTATTTGTACAGGACGGAGGGGAAAAAAGAAAAAAAAGAGGTGAAACATTCCAGATGCTTGCCTGCAGTAAAGCATTTCTGGCTGTTAGTTCCAGTAGGTCATTACTGCATTAATTTGGTGTTTAATTAAATGCCTGTGCAACAGACCATTTATTTGTTATCTAATATTAGCTTTAGTTCTTATCAATTAAATGCTAGCTGAGGGCTTGATTCACTTACATTTTATGTCCCCTTACACTCTATTTTTTATAAACAAAAAACAAGGACTCTGTGCAGGGGGAAGATTTGCCCCCCCAAATTTCACAGTGTGCATAATGCAGTATGCTGAAGTACTTAGGAAGAAGATGTTGAAACAAAAGGAGGTTTTGTTTTTTTAAGAAAAAATAACTTCAGTATTTTCTTTTCAAACAACAAGTGAGAAACTGAGATACACAAAAAATGCTTTTTGGAAGTGTTTTCAAAGATGGCTTAAACTGGATTATGCACACATCTGATTTTCTTTGAGGTTTTGTTTGTTTGTTTGTTGGCGGGGTTTTTTGGGGTTTTTTTTGTTTGTCTTGGGTTTTTTTTGTTTGTTTGTTTTTTTGTGTTTGTTTGTTTTTTTTTTTTAATTATAAAAAGTCTTATTAGGAACAGTATGACTTTCCACTTGGACTTCTTTCAGAATACCCATTTTCCGTTGTTCCCAAGGCAGGGTAGCATCTTACATTCCTTCAAAAGCTGGGCTAAATTGTCATCCTGAGCTTTCGCTTTTAGTAGATTTTCCTGCAGGACTTACTTACTTAAAAAAAAATTCTTAATGTTGAAAAGTCACCCATGTTGGATTTTTTTGTGTTATTTGTTATTCATTGTAGTTACACAAACACTGTGTTAAATTGAAGTATTAACCAGATTATAGAAATGTTTGGTTGTTATCACACAGAGTAAATTTTCAGAAAGCTTTCAGTCCAGCTGCTCCCACTGAAAACAGCTAGCTAAAGTAACTCTGGAAAACTAGTTCTGATGTATGCTTTTTGTTGAAGAGTCTCTAGAAGCCTGCCTCACTACCATTCCAACTATAGTTACTGTAGCTGTCCTTGCAAAATTAGAGCAATCGAATGTTTTATACATGCACATCTTTCTAGACAATATTGTATGTGCAGTCCCACCAGATTGCCTTTGTATGCAACACTGAATGCCTCCAAAAACCCAGGTCAATTTGGTTTGGAGGACTGACTTATCTCATCATGCATCTAGATTTTAGGGTCAAGCAACTTAAGATAGCAGAAGTGCCATGATAGTAAATGTACAGGGCACTACTGATGCTACAAAATCAGGCTGGCTGGAAAAATTCTTGCATTCCATTTTTTACTTTGTCCATCACAATATGCTACATAACCTGTTAAGTCCTGAGTGTTTGACAGTAATGACCTGTTAATTGGGTGAGGAAGACACTTAAAAAAAGTAATTATTAAATTTTATTATCAAAGTGCACCTTCTTGTAGCAAGAACATTTTTTACACCCAGTTTGGAAGGTGTGCTTTGATCTGTAATGCAATCTAAATGAATAGTCAGATCTATCTAGCTATCTTAAAGTCTCAAGAGTGGTGGCCTCTATTTTGGGTGTCTTTCTTCTGCGATAAATGCTGAACGCAATTTTAGAATTGAGCCTTTTCTGCTTCTCTTCTCTACAAGTAACTATTTGAATCTTTTCAAATATATGTTACATTATACATCTAAAACAAATTTCCCATGGATTTTATGAAATTCATTTATTTTACGTATTTAAAATTGATTTTCCTAACAGGCATGGTAGAACCTAGTAAAATCAGATTGTCTGTCAACATTCAGTGTTATTAAAGGCTGTATTCAGAAGCCAATCATTATAAAATTGCTTTTTTTTCAGTTTTTGAAGCAGTCATTTAAGAGTTACATTTTAAAAGACATAACTGAAATTCAGGCTGTATTCAAAACACGATCATGTATTTTACAGAATAGCTTACAATGACACAGCTAAGTTTAAAATCATGTATTGCAGACTGAGCACTGGAGAAATATGGATAAGAAAAAACTTTTTGTCTTGCCCGTTATAGATTTATCTTCAGCATTGTCATCATATTATTATTTTGGTTTCAAGAAGTTGATAAAATTAGCCTATATTACATGTGCACAGTGGTTTGTGCCTACAATTCACAGGCATATATGGTTGCACAGATGTCAAAGAATAAGATCATAATTCAGCACCAGATTTGACCAAAAGAAAGTGCTTAGTTTCTGTTGAGATCAGGATCACCCTTAGGAGGTAGAGGTTAGTTAGTCTCTGTGGTATTGGAAGGCATTAAATACTGTGGTACTATGGGAATTACAGTACTTTACATACAGTTGAATTGGATCAAATCGAATTGAATCAAATCAACTGAAATAGCAGTCTTGCAGAAAACAGCAGATGTTTACATGATTTTCTCAGCTGAGATCCAAAATCTGAGCTACAACAGTGACTGAGAAACACTAAGCAAGGTCAAATCTTCTGGTTCCTAATTGTGTGTGGTTCCTAATAACATTTATACGAGTACAGCCAACACAATTATCAGACCGATGGGGACCATTCTGTCTACTGAAAGACATCTTTGTGTGGCAGTTAACAAGGGAGAAAAGAATGTAAATGAACAAAGGGTACAGGGAAAAGAAGTAGTACTCACTGAAAAGGACTCACAAAGCAAAAGTGATAAGGCAAGTGGGACTGGAGAGATTTGGGGTAACGAAAAAAGTGGATTTCTGGGTCTGAAAAATGTGGGGAACAGAGATGAAGGTTCAGGAATAAATGTGGAGAACAAGCTAAAAGGAAAGATGAAAATCTCCCATGTTATACAATGCTGATGGGAAATATGTTCATAAATGTAAAAAGCCAGAATGAAAGGCAAAAGGAAGCCTGAGCCCTCACTCTCCCCTCCAATGCAAACTCACATAGGAGCAGACAGAGCCACACACAAGGAGAAGCTAATACAGAGGATGGAGTGCACAAAGACAACATTTCAATAGTAGAATGAGTGGGAGACCTCAAAAACAGGGTGAAAAAAATGAAGACACTTTGTAGAAGGAGCTCAATGCTCTGTATTAAAGAGGGCTGAGAGAGTGAAAAAGCCCTTTACTTTGTCTGATGAAAGTCCCTAGTGAAATAGATGCAGTGAGGAAGGGAATATATGCTCCAATTAAGGTCTGACATGAAAGGACCAACACGTCTCCCTTGTGAGCTCATCCAAAAGGCAAGGTGAAAACATTCTGGGGATGGAAGTTCAAGGGGGTCTACTGTGTCGAATCTCATTAGGTCCAGATGGATATCAAACTGGTGGATGTTTTCAGAATTATCTGTGTCAAAAATGTTGACAATTCTATGAACTAGTGACCCTTTTGCTTCCGTGCAGTGAGTATAATGTCACCTTCCTATTTGCTGTTATTGTTTTAGTCTTTCTTGTAAATCCTTACTGTGGGGTGGTTAATGTACCTTAAAGCTCTGACTGTAAAATCTCGGTGGATTTCAAACACTAGATTTGCACTATGAGGTAATGGAATGTAATGCTCACCTCGCATACCTACTTCCCAGTAAAACTTCCGCTTGTTCTTCACATAGAAGAGCTGAGCTAATTAGCTTGCTTCTAGTGAAATAAGTAAATAAACAAATGCCCCAGTTTTGTGAAAGAAGTCAATGAAGAGAGCAAACTGAAACCTGAAGTGTAACTGGAGAACTGGAGCTCTCTAGGCAGAAGTAGAATTTAATGTCCTTCAACTTCAAACAACTTTAACTTCTCAACACTGTTTTGCTGTTACTGTAAACGTAGATGACTGAAAATAGGCTTCATTCCTAAAATCAGGGAAATAAAATATTGTCAATGAAATGATTGTCATTTAAAACTCACATAAACAGAAAGAATGAAACATGAATGACTTTTAGATCACGTATTATTTGCACGAAGTTTTGTCACAAATATAATTTGGAGGGCTTTGCTGGTCTTAATAGACTAGTTTTCAGTAAAGTGTATGACACAGTATTTGTGCCCTCAATAGAAGGTAGCATGAACAGATGTTTTTATCCCCACTCTGTACCCCTGGATCCTTAAAAGCTCCCATCTGAGAAACCTGACAGCTCGGGTATGAAGCAACTGAAAGACAGATTATCTCCATTGTCCTTCTTGCTTTATCTGCACTGTTTTTCTTTTCCAGTTTGGGGTGGGGGAAGCTGGTGGCAGAAAAGATACATAGATGATGACAGGAAAGACTGAGATATTCAGATGTCAATATTCATAGCAGACATGATATTATATGCTAAAGAAAAAGGAAACATAGTATATCTCCAACCTTTCCCTAGAAATGCATTTCAAAACTTCTCATCTAACTTCTCATCCAACTGGTTTTAATTAAGCAAGCTCATGTCACTCAGAATTAGATCAATGTCAAAATACAATTAATATTAATTAATAAAGAAATAATTTGCATGACTTATTGTTTCACACAGACGAAGAATTTGCTGTTCCTTGCCAGGAACATTTACAGCACTTTTCTCTCTCATTCTAACCCTCTGTGTACTATGTGGTTCTGTTGTCCATTTCTCCTTCCCAACCAACCTACAGAGCTTTATCAGCCCTGTTATTCCGAGAGCAGTGGCCCATAAAACGAAGATAACAAGTCCCAACTCCCAGCAAGCTTTTCCTTGTCAATGAGAGATTAAAAATAACGGTCAGGGGCTGTGCAGTGATATTTGCGGTTAACTTCACAAATTTTCATCCAGAGCATCTGAGAATTTTACCCCTCTCTAATCTTCTGCAATAGCTTGAATTTTCTCTCATTAGGTTTCATTGAGGAGAGGACAAAAAGGTGGCATATGGCTTTTCTGCTCAGAAAATGTATCATTAAAATAGGCATGCAGGTTATCATATTGGTGTAGCTCCCTGCATAGGCAGATTGAAAGGATTTTAGGTAAGCTCTAAAGTTAGGAATACGAAATATTCACTCTGTCGCTTTAGCGTTTCCTTACATAAGCCAGCATGTGGACTGACAAGGAAGGTGAGGAAAATGAAATTCCCAGCTATTGGTCAGTCTCCATTCCTTTCCTGCAGGATTCTATGAATGCAAACAAATAAATACATGTTGTTGGGATAACAGCATTGCAAATTCTCTTCAGCTTTGTCCATCTGTTGAGGAATAAGCAATGTCCTTTCTGACAGCTTCCTTTGAAGTAATTTCTCTACTATTTTTAACACCCCTCTCAGGTCAGACACACGAAGTGGCATCTTCCTCTGTCTGAGAGTAAAGCGAGACATTTCAAGCATGTTAAAAACTCTTAAAAAATCTCATAGTTTATGAGACTAAAATTCAGACCAAATCCCAGTCTGTTACTCACTCTCCCCTAAAACCCAGTGTAGGCCTCACATTTACCTCAGTGGTCTCCAGATAAGATTATTCATTGGTAGATTTGCCAAAACATATTCAAATTGACTTGACATTGGACTGCAAAGTGTTTGTATCTCAGTAAAGCATTGAGTTATCTTGGTACAACTACTTAACACGTTCTTTCCAAGCAAGTTTTATGCTTAAATCCCAGGTATCCCAGATTTCCAGTTAACTGGTCTCCTCACCTTTTAAAGAAACAAACATGACAGGGTGGTGAGGGGAAATAAAAAGAAGAAGAATAAAAGTAACAGTTGCAGGTTACCCTGCAGCACTAGTGATGGTTAGAAAAGGAGCTAGCAATTTCAGTAAACAGCATTTCTTCATTTTAGTAGATGTCCCTTTTACTGTTAGAATTACAACCATTTCACTTAGGCACTGACAGAAGCTCAAAGGTGGCTTCTGACTCCTTCTAACTGCAAGCTGTAGCTAAATTTACAATTATGCCTTCCTGCAAGTGCTGGCACATACTGGCCAGCCATGTATGAAAGATAAAGACAAGTTGCTGCATCCAGGATCACTCCTGTAGACAGCCTAAGCAAAATGCTCCCTCTGGATTTTCAGCTCTGTATTTCATACCTGGATGCTTTATATTAGTCTAAACTTGAAGCAGAAACCCATGAGGAGCAACAGCTTGGATGAGACATTGGGATTAGATGACGATCTTTGTTTTGGTCAATTGACTGCAAACAAATTCTGTAATAACAGACAAAATGCCTCGTGCACCCTACATAGATACAACCTCGCTCTTCCCAAATATCGCTTTTCCACTTAGCCAGTGCGTTTATAGGTTACTGAAGCCCCAACAAAATCAGAACATGGCCATATCCAGAACTTCAAGTGTCACTGAATATGCTCAAAATTGTTCTGATAGGACAGGATCTCCTGTAGTGATTGATTGACACTGACTCTTTGTCCTATCTTCCCAAGAGGAAAATAAGGACAAATTGATATACAAAATAGAAAATTAGAAATGCAGAAGAATGACAGACATTCAGCTGGTAAACTGGGTCTTGTCATAGCCAAGGATACAGCCTTAGGGTTGTGTTAACTTCATGGTCTACATCAAACATCTCTGCTGTCAGGGAGGCACATGTTTTTGACTGTCAAGAATCATATACAGCCATGATGCTCAGGTGAAATTACTTATAAACTCTTATCGGTGACTGAGCTTTCCCACTGTTGATGGATAGCACGAAGAATAACAATGAAGCCTTGTTCTGTTTTATTTATCTATGGAATTACTGCAAGGTTATATTTCCAAAATATACTGGGAGAAATTCCACTGTACTTGGAATTAACAAAGGAGAATTTTTTGTATTTTTCAGTACATTTCATAAATAAATGAACATTACATTACATGAACAAAAAGTCATGGCTAATTGCAAAGAGGGCAGGAATAAACAATATGAGGAGATAGTCCCAAACTGTGGTTGCATTTAAGTATAAAGTGAGATCAGGATCATTTTGAGAATGCTAACCAGAATTCAAAAATACTAAAAAAAACACATAAAACACCAGTGTCCAACCTGAAATAGTCTGATAGTAGTTGCTTGAATATAAAAGACTTAGCCTCAGATTCCTGTACATTATCAGATCCCTGTGCTACTTATTGTGGAATAAGTAATAATATCGTAAGCAAGAAACTTTATACCTTTATGGTTTTTCATTTGCAGATTCCTTGGGCATTAACCATGTTTCCAGTGTGGATCTTGAAAATATTTTAATTCTCTTTCTTCCTTTATGTCTCTGTTCTCTTCTTTTATTGGATCAACATGTTGTGTTGACAAGTTCTTTTGACCTGCTCAATAAGAAACAGATTTCCCTAGGTCACCTGTTAAAATCAAACTAAATGATGTCCAGGCAATTAGAAAACCTGAAACATATAATGATAAGGATAAAAAAATACTCAGCACTGTTGTGAAAACGTTTATTCATTTGTAGTTGCTAAACACTGAATTAAAAGGAAAACCTTAACCAGTTACTTTAACCTTCATTCATCTTTTAGGTTGAACTCAGATGGCTACTGCTTTTGGAGTACGACCAGAACACATAAATTAAAGACACTTCTGCCCAATGCCCAGCTGCTTCTTAGAGTGACATAAATCTGGGGTTTTGCCATGTTGAACACTGGAAGAGGAAAACACTCCAGAGAAAGAGTCAGGCTTCCGAAAGTCCATTCTACTTTTTCTGTGGATTTACAAGTGAATTTGGGTCATCTCTTCTAAAATGTGTGGTTTGATATTTATCAAGATAAATGGTTTCCTAATGAGCTTAATGAATGTTCCAGGCAGGTATTTAGCTTTAGATTAAACTCCCTACATTTTGATGACTAAATCATGCTCTTGTGTCCACGGATGGATGAAAGTACAAGTCCATTACCTGAGTGTCAGCACCTCATGACACTTTAAGTTCATCCTTCCTTCTCCTTCCTCCAGCCTCTTTCCACCTCTCCAGAAACACATTAAAATATCCTGTAGATCTTTCAACAGTGGTGAAAGTCCCATGCATGTGCCCCAGAGATTAAGGGGGGTTAGAAGTTGCTCTAGGTAGTTATGCACAGGCAACTAAATTTTCTTACCAGTGCTTAGCTATATTGACTTACATTCAGTTATACTGAGCAAGGTTGTTGCAAGAACACTCCTATAAGGTTTTAAAAGGGTACTTTCCCCATTATTTGCGAAATGTAAGAACAGAAGAGCTAAGGTTATTATCCTGCTTAAAGCACTTAGTTGCCTGTACACTTTTCAGGCCCTAAAACTAGAATTTTTCTGTGAAACTAAGATTTTCAGTCATGTCTACCATGGTGATGTCCAACCATGTCCTACCTGAAGCGCTACATGGTCACATAGCACTGAAATCAGCAGAGATTTACACCAGAGCACATAGTTGGCTTTTTGTAGTAAGTTTGGCATCCAAGTAAAGGACTGTTATTCTGGTATTATTTGAGGCCAACAGTCGCCCCCCCATAAATAAATAAATAAATAGATTAATTAATTAAAAAATAAGTAAAAAGTAGAAGAAGATGTTCTCTCTTTATTGCTAAAACTCTTTGAAAATGAAAAGTATTGATTATTTTATAATTTTTGCTGGCAGATTCAAAGAATCTGAACAGGCAGTAATTCAAAATATTACCATTTTTGTGCAGAAATATATTGTATTTCTGACAATGAGATGCTTAGGAGATCTACGGGGATTTGTTCGGGGTTTATTGAAAAAAACCCTGGGTGCAGGTTGGTATAGAAGCTTGTTCATTTTGCAGGAAATCCTAGGGTAGAAACAGTCATAAAGCACTGTGCTGAAAATGTGCTGGGAAGGAACACCGTACAGTCAGAAACTTCCCTCAGTGGGGAAATCTGAAGCGTAAGGAATGGAAGTAGCACAGCTGCCAGAATACAGAGCAGTAAATTTCTGCACTCGGTATTGAATTTTGCTGTTCTTCAGTTGCTTTTGGAAAATCCATTTAGTCTCTCCATTTAGTGGTTTATTTCCTCAGGAAGAAAGGGTATTTTTTTATGGCAATCTTAAGAACAGAGTTGTGATCTTGGAGTGGAACCCTTTAAGTATTCCTTTACTACGTCTGGACTTGCGTTCTTCAAAAACAAAATGCTGGAAAATGGCCTCAATGTGTATGTGTTTAAGAGAGAGAAAGATACAAAGATATAAACTTAGAAAAGCTCTATATGAATTCTAGACTTAACCTCTGTCACCAGAGATTGTTCCCTAATGTACACCAAAAGAAACAGGTCCAAACAATGAGACCATCCACTTCAAATACCTGCTAGTTAGCTTGGGCAGTGTGATGTTTCTTTCATTGGAACTTGCTGTCCACCATGCCAAGGCAATGAGACACATAGCGATACAAAGCTATCAGGAATCAAGGACCAGCCCAAATCATTGCAAAACAAATATGAAAATACAGGATCATGCTTTATGAAATGCAGTGCTTTGCAGCCAAGTATTCCATTGCAGATTTGAGCAACACAATATAATTTAAATACAAGAGCATCTGTCTAGCCCTTATTTATTCATTCAGTGTCCTTCCTTCTTTCAGATTCCTCTCCCCTTCCAATTTTTAATATTTGGAATAATTTTTATGTTTGGTGGTGGCAGATGGATCCTAAATACCTGTAAAGTCATTAGTTTAATAACACAATTGGTGCATACAGTCATTCTCAGTGAAGGGCAACTGTTACAATTATCTCACTAATTTCACTGTGTAAATGTATTGTGTCAGGGGCAGAATCTGAAAAATCATTTAATATATTTGAATATCATATTAATTATCAATAATACAAGTGTCCTTACTCTTTGGTCTACAAGTAGAAGAAAAGAATGAATAACAAAAGAAAAAAAAAAAAGAATAAAGGAAAAAAACCCCAAAATAAACCCCAATAGCCTTCACTTTTAAAAATTAATTACAAAATTAGCTGATGAAGAAAATTAATCCAAATTGACTTGAATTTGAATGCTGTCAGATGGAGTAAAAAGTGCCCTAGGTATATAAACACTCTTTGGTAACAAATAACAATGTAACAAGCCAAGGGGAAAGTGTTTATAAAAGGGATTTGTGTTTGGTGCATTCTCATCTGGCAGTCTCATTAATGATTTAGAAGAAGGTGTAAACACCACATTCATGATTTTCGGGAATGCTAGTGTGCTACAAATGGCAATAAGGAGAGACAAAAAAAAAAAAAAAAGGGAGGAAAAATTAACCAAGAAAAGCAATTCTGTGAAAAGTCTGCGTTTCTATGTCTCTGTGTCTTGGGCTGAACAGGAATATTTTCTCTTCTCCCATGTCCCTAGATTTTCTTTTATTTTGTTTTCCTCAGGATCTGTACAGTTCCCCAGAGCCACCTTTATGTTTTTTAAATTGCCCTTCTGTAATAATCCAAGTTCCTCCATTTTTTCTCAATTAATCTTTTCTTGGAGTTTGTCAGATAGTTAAAAATCAGAGTAAAATAATAATGTGGAGATTTTTATTAAGTGGTAAACTTATCCACCACTGTCGTTTGTGTGCTGGATAGTCAGTGAGACTGCTTTTAGGTGCACAGATGTGTAAACACAAATGAGCACAAACTCCTCTGGTAAGAAGAACATTGTCAGCAGTAAATTATTTCCTATAGTAGTCAAAGCGTTTGGGAAATAGTTAAATGAATGGTTGCAAGTCCTGCAATGGAAATGTAGAAATCTGGAGTGGAATATACATCTTCTATAGTCTTGAGATATGAACCATATGGATCTCACTAGTAAAATTGTTCACTGAATAGCAGAACGGATAAAGAAGACCAGTGTTCCCAGGACCACGTCACATTGCCAGACTTACTCTTTCCTAACTGTTCTTGAGATAGTTCTAAATACTGGTTACAGTTATCTATTGTTAGAAGCAAGAATGAAAATTAATCCTTAAACCAAAAGAATTTAGAAAGGGATATTGATCAGATTACAGATGAGGGCAGAGATGAAGGATGGGGGTAGAAAAACTTAATCCTTCTGTCAAGTCGCTCTAATGGCACTGCAGATTTATATTCCTCTGTCAAGGTCTGCTCAGAAGCACACTGAAGTCAGTGGAATGTGTCCTGGTAATTTTGATAATTTCTTTTAGGTGCAACAGAAGCACTGGGGAAAAGTAAAAATGGCCTCTGGTTGCTGCTGCAACCTACCTGCTGTTTCTAGATGCTGATGGCTCCTGCTTAATCTAATTTTTATCTTAAACCAGCAAAATGTTTGCCCATCCAGCAGCTTTCTCTCTTTCAGAATCTGTTTCTACACTAACTGCATTCCCATACAAGCATTAAACTAATCTCTAAACTCCGCTGATTCTCTCTTTTACCTAACTGACTGAAAATTACTTTTCTGTCTGTGCTGATTTATTTTCTCCTTTTAGCTAAAGAACTTATCTTCCTTTCTGCTTCTGTGCTAGCACTTCTTCTTGCCTGCTCCCTTTAATTATTTCCCAGTCTTTCTGCATGAATCTTTATTTCTCTACTGAAAAATTTTCCTACCACTTCTGCCCATGCTCCTCCGCAGTTTCCAACATATTTACATGACAGCCTGCAACGTTTTCCATGTTCAAGTGTGGCTCTAGTGTTGCTGTTTTGTGACCCTCTAAACACTGCAGAGCTACCTGTTTTCAAAAGATAAACCTCCTGGGTCCCTGTGCATTTTTCTTCATATGTATATATATTGGGTTTTTTTCATATATACAGAGATACACATTCATATGCATATACAGCCTCAAACACACATGTGCAAAATTTGGAATCCTTTGGTGGATCTTTCAAAGTAGTGGAAACTATTCACGTATTTTGATATACCATCTTTTTGCTGAAATATTTCAAGTCAAACTGGAGAACATTTAGGAAATGTGTTATAGGACCCTACTCTGATTTTGAGATTTTGTGGATGTAGGTGTAGAATGAGACTTCTAGTATCTTTTAGTTTATGTAGATCTATGGTTATGCTACTAGCTGTGTTCTGCCAGATTACATCTACAGAGAATTAATGCAAAAAGGGACTGTATGACATATCTTCTTCCTGAAAAAGAAATAAGCTCTTTTTGTTTATCAATATTCAAGAATATATATTTGTCTTGAACCTTTTATGCTCTTTCATTTGATACTCAAAGGGCTTACTTGGTATTGAGCATAGATTTTACTGCTTCAGAATTAAAAACTCATTTTACTTGAGTTAAGAATAATCAAATCCTAAACCTTTTTAGTAAAGGGATTAAAAAGACTACTGAATAGCTCTTTCTTAGCTTGTGTAGAATTACATGTGTGAGAACTCAGACATTGAGCTTGGTCCAAACTCCACTTACATCACACAGTGTGATTCAGAGACAGGAAACTGGGCTTGTCTCAGGCTCCGTTTGTATTTGACCATGGGAGGCCTTGAGCATAAATGAAGCGAATAACAAGGACGCTGGCTCTTGATGCTATGTAGCTAGGATTGTTCTGACCCCTTTGCTCCCTACAATTTGGTTCAGATGGGTGATTGATGACAACTGTGGTCTTCCTTCAATGTTGTGCTAGTAAGTCCTTTTGTTTTGACAGTGAGCCAGCTGAAGTGTCACTGGTAGCACTCTCAAGAATGTGAATTGTTGGTCTGCTTAGTATTCATCCTGCCCAGCCCCAAGAACACCAGGCTCAGGAGTGTCAGGCATGAACTATGTCTGTCAGGATAAAGCTCTTGTCCTACCCAGCTGCCATTCCGGTAGCCAGGGATGTGGGGAGGAAGGTTTAGCTGGAGCATGCCTTGAACACCTGGGGGATCCAGGCACACTTCTCATACAACAGAGGAGGTATTTCCTATCTCCTCCTCTTAGTGATGTAACTTATTGAGAGCAGAATGTATTGGTCAGCTTGTAGAGCTTCCTGGGAGGGTTCTCAAGGACAAAATCCCCAGTAGGCTAAGGAGAAGCCACTGCCAGCTTGCAGATCAGAAACCAAGGAAGCCTCTTGGAAAGGCAGCTAAAGTTTCCCTTGTCCACTAGCTGCATCATCAGTGTATTCCCATCACCAGGGTATCCTCACCTTATGTTATACTGGTTAATGGAAAGTTGACTGTAATGGTGTCTTTATTTTCATGAGCACTTAGACCTCTACAGGCTTTTAGCTGAGGATCTCTGTAGTCATCAGAAACCTCTTACACTAAGAAGCCTAATTACAGATAGGGAAAATGAATCACTGAGAGTTAAAGTGGCCTACTACAGAAAATAGGGCAGGACAGTGGCATAACCACAGTGACCGCCTGGGAGTGGCAATCACCTTTCCTAATCATTTGAAACAGTCCAGGAAACTTGAAAGATTGTATTTTACAGAACAAGTTAAGACTGAGCTTTATATATTCAGGAAGCACACTTGAGGACGTGGTGTCTGACACAGCAGGAAATTGCGTTCAATGGTTTTGGAGGTCCCTACCAAATTTTCCCTGTGACAGGTCATTCCGTTATTGCCCACTAAAGACTTTCTCACACTTTTCCCTGAAGCATCCGACACTTAATTTGGAGGTAGGATATTGAACTAAATGGATCACTAGTTTGATCTATGATGTCAATTCTTATGTTCTTAGAGATGCAAACAGTATGTAGGTTATAGGTTTTCCTTACTGTACACAAAGTCAAATGTAAATGTATGTACTGACTGTGGCAAGGGAGAACTGGCTCAGAGATGGGGGAAGTTGTCGATTCTCACTCCATTTTGTAGCTGCTCAGGAACTGAAGCAGAAGTTTACTTTGTAGAGGAAAACCCCATGTACACTGTAAATGCTGTTGGTCATGTGACATCACTGTATTCTTGCACAGGCAGAAGTCATTTTCTTCCGTGCCTATATTTGATTTCAATTAAAAGAAGACAGCTTGCTTAATCTTTCCTAAAAGTTGATATGGTGTATACCTGAGTGAACTGGCCAATTTCCCTTATAAATTATGTATAAAATCCACAACTGCATTCTCTCTCAGAAACTCAGAGGAAAATTCAATTTCTCTTTTAGCTTGTATTTTTTCATGGTTCTTGGGATATTCATTTCATATTTTCTTCTCATTTTTATAAATGTCTTATTTATTCAAGCTCTTCATAGAGGAAAGTAATGCCATGCATTGCTGATTTTATTACTTTGGACAGTTTACAATATCTCTTCAGAACCTAACATGTTAATTGATTTTAAAATTTCTATAAATTTCAGCCATGCTTTAGGATCATACATACTGATGCCAGGGAGACTTTTTGAAGCGTCTTCTCTGGCCCCACTGGAGTTTACCTAGATGTGAATAGCTCTTCTTTTCCTTCTCTCTTCCTAGCAGAGATGTGAGAGGAATAAACTGCCACTGTCCAGGCTCCTGTTCAAAGACAGCAGCTAAGGTCAAAACTAAACATGTGATCCCAGTCCTACATTCTGGCTCTTAAAAATGGGGATGTCCACCTAACATTATTACCTCCCATGATACCCTTTATTTCTTGTTGCTTAACAGTGAACTTGCCATTCCAAATACACAATTCAGCTGCATTTAAGAAAGACATCCTATATATTATAGATACTGTACATTTTATAATAAAATACATGACTGCAAGTTATATTGATCATGTCTGCAACACATAAATGCCAACAAAACACTGAACTCTCGGTGTTCCTTTCTGTCATGCAATGTCTCAAAGTAAAACCTGGAAAGGATTCAGTGAGAGGAGGTTCATCCCAGGTTATTGCAAGCCCTCAATCTTAATTACAGAGAAGATTTCCCTAAGACATTACAAGTATATCAAGTTCTGTTTGACTGGAAGCACAACTGACTTAATCTAGGGCTAAAGGTCTGCCAATGAGTGAGGAAACAATTAAAGAGGATTCTGAGTGATTTCATCAAGGAAAAATTCCCCAAAGGAAATACTTTTCATTTGTTTTCCTTTCCTTTTTTTTTTTTTTTTTTAACTTTTGGGAAGCTTATGTTTACACATAGTATTTCCAGCAGTGCTTATGTTAAGAATAAGACAAAACACAGCATCTGCTTCCTGTATTTCCCATGCCACACACACAGGCTGTTATTACACAGGTAATTTCAGCATCAAGTTGCAGTGCAGTATGTTATCGATTACCATGATGATACATATAAATACGTATATATGTATGTTTATGCATGCATACATATATATGAAGACAGGCTGAGAAAGTTGGGGTTGTTCAGCCTGGAGAAGAGAAGGCTGTGTGGAGAACTCATAGCAGCCTTTCAGTATCTGAAGGGGGCCTACAAGGATGTTGGGGAGGGACTCTTCGTTAGGGACTGTAGTGGTAGGACAAGGGGTAATGGCTTTAAACTTAAACAGGGGAACTTTAGGTTAGATATAAGGAAGAAGTTCTTTACAGTGAGGGTGGTGAGGCACTGGAATAGGTTGCCCAAGGAAGTTGTGAATGCTCCAACCCTGGCGGTGTTCAAGGCCAGGTAGGACAAAGCCTTGGGTGATACAGTTTAGTGTGTGGTGTCCCCGCTCATGGCAGGGGAGTTGGAACTAGATGACTATTCTGTGATTCTGTGATTCTGTGATTCTATTTACATGGCATCTGTATTCCATAATAATACTACTTGCAAGGAAAAACATTGTTCTAAATATTGTTGTTACAAAAGCACGAAGATATTGTAGCCAAGTTTTGAGCCTCAACACAGCCGAAGCAAATAATGAGTTAATCTTCACTCTGTAAGTCTTGCTGTTTTTATTAAAAACCAAACCAAACCCAAAAGCTGAAGAAATTGAGGCAAGCACAGCATATACAAATAGCCTGTGTGACGAATCACAGGGTTTTTTGCTCTCTTTTTGTTTACATCTTGTATAGTTTTAGGATGAGGTTTTATTTATTTGGCATTTGATAACTGGGATGTCATTAAAATAGTTGCTCAAGAAAAAAGTAAACAACCAAAATTAAACTAACAGAGGTATCATAAAGTGGCTAGGGCTCTACTGTTAGCTAAAGGCCTGGGTGGAGATAAGTTAGGACCCCAGGCAAGTCCAAGTGGAGATGCCAGGTAGATCTCCATAGCCTCTGTACTGTGGTTAGGCTTTTTCTAGAAAGTTACCTACTTTCTAATCTGATCTGCTCCTGATTTCCTCACACATAATGAACCACTTGTGGCTGTCTGTGGTTCAGACCTGGATCCGTTTGCATTTAAGGACTCTTCTTCTTATGACGAAAGGGTTTCTGACCCTATCTTGTATAAAATTTCTAGGACCATGTAAACATGTTTGTTACATCTGAAAACCATTCACTCAGTTAATCTCACCTTTACAGTAAGAATATCTAGTAGTACAAAGTATCTGCATAACCCCTATTGCATGGGCAACCTGCATTATCAGACCAGGATGTTTACGTGTTTTATTTGCATTATATTGCTTAGTATTCCTCTTCCCTCCCATCTTTCCCCAGATGAGAGCAGAGGATTAAAGAAGATTTCATATGTGCTTTCAATACCAAAATGTGCTTTTCAAGTGGCAAGACAGGAAGGCAGTTTCAATATTCAGCTTCCACACCTTCTTTTAAAAGACGTGGAATTTTATCCCCCAGTACTGTAATGGCTCTAACATCTACCTGCTGATGTTAAGTCACAGGATGGCCTTTTCTTATTTAATGGAATTGTTTTCTCTATTTGTTCCTTGTTGGCCTGGTAAATTTCTGAATGCAGGACTTCTCACTGCCCACAAATATTATTGGTCATAATGCATGATTGTGGATTCTTTATTGTCTTGGTTTCTTGGCTTTAGCTCCCTTTTAGAATTGAAGAATTTGACGGGTGCTTTTACCTTTAATTTTACTCTGTCTTTGTTACATCTACAGAACAATGTTCATGTAATAATTTTTGGGGGTTTTTGAGGCATTTCAGCTATGCTGGCCATGGTCACTCGGAAGTTAGACCTGACTATCCACCTTTGCTTTATACAGTACATTACCTAATCTTGTGAAGTTTATTCTCATCTTGCAAAGGTTGGAGTATGAGCTGCATTCACCTCTGCATTTACTCTTCTCTATTCTCAGAAGTAAAGTTAGCAGAAAGCTCTCCTTTTGGATGTATGTCACCATTCCCCTGTGAAATTTTAGAGTACCTTCTAAGTGACAATAACGGAAAGAGCAAAGTCCCTGGTGAACTTCCTGAAGTTTCACTGACTTTTGTTCTTTTTGTGACAATACACAGTTTCAGTGGATTAGATGTTATTTTTGGTGGTGAGGAAAGAGGACATGGGAGCAAACATGGTGTACATGTCATTTGATTCCCAGAGGTAAAGCAACCAAGCAAAGAAAGAAAGAAAGAAACCAATATATCCCCCCCTACAAAACATCAAATCAGAAAGAATTGCATCTTAAAGCTAACCCTCTGGAGAAGCATGTGCAAATGCTTCTCTTCAGGTCTCATTTACTTCATTCTCACTCACTGATGTGCTTCTTGGGGGACAGGATTTCTTATAATACGAGAAATTCCAACTATTGCTGAAAACCAGATCGGTTTTAAAAAGTAGTGTAGAATCTGGGAAAAAAGATGAGCTGTGCTGGCCGCTATCCAAACTACAGACTTTTTAATTATTACTTTATTATTGACAAAGGGCTAATCCAGCATGAAAAAGTATTAGGATTTTAAATTTTTAATATTTTCACAAAACATTATACTAGTAATATCAGAATCATAGCACACATTTTGGAATAAATAAATACAAAATCAACAAATATTTTCACCAAAGGAGTTTAAAAATGTTTTTTTGGATTTTGTATATTTGTTTGCTTACGGTTTGTTTTCCAAAGACCTGTGGGAGCAGGAAGGAAAAACACATTTTATTTTGCCTTTGTAGGCCTGAACACATATACATGCATGGAAACTAGATACAATCTTGAACCTTAAGATCACAGTGTTTCTTGGAAGATCAACTTTGTAAAACTACTGTATTGCTTCTAAGTCATAGCTTGGCTTACTTGCCAAGTAAGCTGAAAGTGCATCTGAAGCAAGCGCAAATGTGATCATACAGAAATCAATCTTAAAATGGAAACAAAAACTTGAACTATCTTCTGTCTTTAGCTGGAGAAATTCAACTTCTGTCTTGAAATTCAGCTGTGTTCTGTTAAACATTCCTTCAGTGGATGTCCTTTATTGCTGAATGGAATAATAAACAATCCTTATGATTCTGTAGGTACACAAAATATATTATATCCTCCCCATTTTCATAGAAGGATCATTTTCACTTAAGCAAAGTATCATGATCTGCACCCTTCCAGTGCAGCAAGGGGACCTAGTCCCAGAAGGAGTGTCACAAGAGCACATCTACGCATTCAATTCCTCCACTTTTAGAAATTATTACTTTTTAGTTGATCTGTTATACAGTCTAACCACTCTGCAGGTAATACTATAGGCACTTGTCTGTGGGACATCCATAATGCCATAACATTTCAACTTGAGCTGGATTGTCTGTATGTTGCAGCAGAAGAAATTTATAACCACATTGCAAATAGTGCCACAGCAATCAGTAACTCTCTAATCTTTGTGTATGGTGACAGAATAACCAGATTAGATCTCTGTTGCTCTGGAGCTGATGTACCAACCATTATCCAACACCAATGTCAATGGCTGATAGCTCTTTCCACGCTCACTCCATGTCAACCCAGCTGTACTCAGTTGTATGGGTTGGAAAAAGGCTGTTTCTGATGTCATGGGTGCAGCTAACTCAGAGATTCTTTTCGTTCATTAGCACTGGTAAAAACAGTGGCGTGGAAATAGAGGAGAAGAAATAGAGCACTTCAACTGCTCCAGGTGAGAAAGATTGGCTGTGTTTAAACTAGTAAATTCAAGTGTGCCTGGGCATTGAAAAGTGATGACATTACTAAATGACTGGACTGTTTCCTGGCATGAATACGGCCTGTTTCAATTTGCAATCTCCCAGCTGGTTGAAGTGGTAGATTTTAGCAGAATAAAGGCAGACTGCTCCATGCCAGTTGGCCTCAGAACCCAGGAACATTTAATTTACCAGGACAGACATACCCTTTGGGTCCATGTGCTGTCTGGGACTGAACTCAAGTTAATAAGTCCTTCCATTCAGACCTGTGTTAAAGTCCACCTGGTGCCACACTGTGCTGGGTGAAAACAATCCAGGATTTCACTCTTGCAGCATTCTGCTTCAATCCTTTTTGTAACATAACATACACAGAGATATGATACCAGCCGTGAAATGTATGAAATTAGTGCATCTTAATGACAGAATCACAGAATCATAGAATAGGTTGGATTGACAGGGACCTTCAAAGGTCATCTTATGACAAGCAAAAACTTGTGGAGGGTTTCAAGCTTCAACATGCTGTTTGCCACTAATAGAAACTGGAGCTTTTCTTCCTGTGTAGTAGCCCTGAATGAACAATGGGACAGTGTTGGTCTCCAGGCTGGCAATGCAAGACCTCTCTGAGGATGTCTGCTCCTATTTCACCCCTCAAACTAAAGTCTTTGGGCAAATGCTACTATAAAGCCTTGTGTGCTCTTTTGGAAAGAGAGAGGAGAATGAAGAAAGGGATTGCAAGGCGTTTCTTATTACCTGTTAAAACAATAAATTGATGCTATATGCTGAACTTTCAGCTAAGATATTATCAAGACCTGTGTAGGCAAAGAGTGGTGAAGTATGTTTACCAACTGCTAAATGGCTGTCTATCTGGAAGGGCAGCACCAGTCACACTGGTGTTTGCTTTGATGCTTGTAAGCAAACATGCATTTCTCTCTCATCTGTTTTAGGAAGGTCTGGTCAGAGAATCACATTATGCTGGATTGGTTGAGCTTTCCTTACAGAAACATCATGCCAATTGGATTTGATTTTTACAGACAGGCACCCCACCTTTGGCAATAGCTTTTGATGCTGTGAATTCAGTTGAAGCTGAGCTTGCTCCTTCTAGTGGAAGACAACTGGGGAGGTGCACTGAATAAATGTACAGCCACTCACTACAGCAGTACTGACCTTGCTTGACCAGAGTTTGCTAACACCATCCCAGGCTGCTTCCAAGGTTTTGTGCTCACTGGAGAAGAGCAGGGGGACACTGGAGAAACATCTTGCCTCCCCTATGCAGGCCTCAGGTCTAAGAGTTAAGGTGAATTCTTCAAGGAAAGCTTGACATGAAACATACTTCTTTAATTTTTATTACTTTTTTTAAAGAAAAGGATTGCATCTGAAACAACTATCATGTTTTATTCTACAGATCTCATTTGTATCCCCTTGAATTCAACAGAGAGCATTAGGCTTGTCAGTCCCTATCCTCATATACCCAGGGGACTCAGGAGAAGCTGATGCATTGAGTTCACAGCCATCTTGGGAGCAAGAGACATTTTGGGAACAGAATAATGACAAAATGGTTGTGAAACAGATGATGAAGATCCGCATCCTGATAACCATAAAGCCCCCTTTAGACTTCATACTGGAGAGTCATCCTTATTAAAAGTTAATGAGAATACCAGAAGACAACAGGAGTACACTGAGTGTGCTGTTTTCAAGCATCAGAGTTTTGATTTTTTAATATTTTTTGTTAATGTCAGCTCTATGATTTTCATAGGACCTGACTCCTCATATTAAACTCTTAGGGATGCTAATACTGCTTTTTCGTCAGGAAAGAAAGGCCATGCTTATCTGCCAAGGCAGCTAAGGCTGCTGCTGCTGGCTCTGTTCTGTGTGAGTAACATTTACCCCTGCAAACAGAACCTTGTGCTAACCTTCTTCACAGGAGAGAATTTCACACAACACCAGCCTTTACATCGTGTGCACACCTTTCCAGCTAATCTCTAGGCAAAGTGGGTTTTTCTCCCTTTCCCTCTGCAGTTAATAGGTATTGCTAAATAATGCTGGCCAGAGACTTCTGCTGAATGTCCTGCTTACTGACTGAGAAACGAAAAGCTTCCTCATGATTTATCATCATTTCCACTTATCTCTCTGTATAAGAGATAACAAGTGGCACAAGAATTTGTATGCGTATTCCAACAGCTTTTAAAAGAGAGACTGAGTGATACAACCAGGCATTGGCACTGGAGGGGAACAAATTAGGTACCAGCTTCACCATAACTGTTAATTTGCACCCTTTAAGAGCGAGTGGTTTAAGTTAACTCACGTCTGCTGAAGGGCGTCTTGGGATAAGAATGAGCATGCAGCTACCAAGGAACTTCTGATGCTTTGTAAGTTATTACCCTGCAGTGACTGGTTTGTGTGTCAGAGTCCTTAACCACATTAAGGCAGAGTAACTTCTGTTATGGAGTGTGTTGGAGGCAAAGGTGCTGATACAAAAGTGTGGGAGATTGCTGTTCAAGTTTTCCATTAAAGTGCAAGTTTGATGAAGCTGGGGTGTCTATTGCTTTTGGGCATCTGTCAGAGAGGGAAGTGAAAGTCTTATGGAGCACTGGAGCATGTTATTGGCAGTGTTGTAGGCGATACGGCAGTGGAAAAGATTGCACAAGCTGCTTTTACACTCCTTTAACATGTTCATCTGGATGGGCTGTGTTTTGTCTTTACTGAAAGAACAGGGAAAGAAGGGAAGGGAAGGGAAGGGAAGGGAAGGGAAGGGAAGGGAAGGGAAGGGAAGGGAAGGGAAGGGAAGGGAAGGGAAGGGAAGGGAAGGGAAGGGAAGGGAAGGGAAGGGAAGGGAAGGGAAGGGAAGGGAAGGGAAGGGAAGGGAAGGGAAGGGAAGGGAAGGGAAGGGAAGGGAAGGGAAGGGAAGGGAAGGGAAGGGAAGGGAAGGGAAGGGAAGGGAAGGGAAGGGAAGGGAAGGGAAGGGAAGGGAAGGGAAGGGAAGGGAAGGGACAACATCTGTGTGAAAGTAATTCAGAATTTGTGCTGTTTGTCTTTCTTACAATGCTTTCCATTAAAAAGCACAGGGACAGTTATTAGTATTATAGCAATGGCAAGACTGGTTCAGTGAGATTTGGAGGATAGAAGCAAATGAGATGTCACCTTCTGCTGGAAGATGTAAATCACCTTTTCAGGGTGAAATAATCCCATCTATACCCTGGTCAAAAGAAAGACACTTCTTTTCTTATGGACTTAACCTGAAACAAGGTCTCACATCTTCAGATATCCCCTAACCACCATGTTAGACCCATCTTCTAAGGCTGGGCACAATTCTTGAGTGAAATGTTAAGCACTGGTAAACTAAGATGCATTTAACTTATTTCTCACTGGCTGGTATGTTCCCAAGGGTTGCTGGATAATCCCATCAATACACAAATCCACTGAAAGTCAGTGTATCTGCTTCTGAACTTTCTATTTTCTCTTTCTGAACTATTGTATTCCTCATATTGCAAGGGGATAAATCTCTAGCTAAAGCCAGCTTGGCAGCATTTAGTATAACATGACTGATGATCAGAAATACTGTAATCACCAGACCAACTTCAAAAGACTTCAGTGAGGACAGGCTGAATGAGAGGTGATGTTAACTCAGAAATGTTGATCAATCTATCAAAATTTTAATAAATATGCATCTGAACTAGTTCCTTTGTGTTCCAAAACCAAAATAATGCTACTTTGTAGAAAATAAATGCAAACTCAGGAAGTTCTGTCAAGCAGGTAATGATTTATCTGACTGATGTTCATTTCTGTTGCCTTTATCAGGAAATGTGATCTATACACTCTTAGATAGTGCCACTATGTTTCCTTGCAATTCACACTGAGATTTTCTTTTCTCAGTAAATAAGTTAAACAATGGTAATTTTAATTAAAAATTACCTACACTAGATGTGAATTTAATAGATATTGTAATCTCTTAAGTACTGTCAAGGATGTTAAAATTTTGGATAAAGAAAATCAGGGCAAGTTAACAGTTGGAAACAATGCTATTAATGTTTGAATATACTGCAATCTTACTATAGTTCTGGTTACACATAGATGCTCAATTACACTGTAAAGGGCAGTTGTGCTGCTGGATATACTATCATTCAGCTGTGACATAAAATTGAGGTGCTGTCCAAACATGGTCATGATGATACTATGGTACTTATGCAGTAATTTGCATATTGGAGTTGTCTTGGACTATCAAATTAAATGACATTAATTACCCTGCCTCTGAAAATCTATGTGTAATTACTAAGTGGTAGGATGTTCTTAGTTTTCCTCCTAAGCTTTACTAAAGCATAGATGATGCTTCCACGTAACTTTGAGCAATTATTTCCTGGAAATGACTGATAGTTATGAGGAGACATTAAATGATGGGTGTTAATTTGGGGACATAAATAGTAAGCGAGACTGCGATTTTGCCATAGACTTTGTGCACGACTTTCAGAAAGTAACATTTAGAGTATGATTTTAACTTTTAAAATAGGCTTTTCCTTTGCACAACAAAAGAATGAGGGACAATGGACAGAACTTGTAGCAAAGCAAATTACTATGAGACAAAAAGAATAAATTCTTCACTGTGAGACTGGTAAAGTGCTGGAGTAAAATCCCAGAGATATAACGGAATCACCATCCTTGAAGATCTTAAAAAAATTATTTGGATGAAGCTCTGAGCAACCTTATGCATGGGAAAAAAGGGATGTAGTCTGCACATGGGATTAGACTGGATGTCTACAAGATGTCCCATCCAACTGAAATTTTTCTGCATTTCTGTTATTCTGAACTTCCAGACTACCCTTTTCCACAGCTAGTCTGGAGCCGTCCAGAAGTTCAGTGTGTCCAGGCATGTCCCTTTTGCGCAGTTCAAAGTCCATCTGGTTCACACTGAAAGGACCGAGCTTTTCTCCACAACATCCCACCATACCATTGTCTGCTTTTGACAGGATAGGTTTCCTTACAAACTTTGTTCATATGCTAAACTAAAACTCCAGGGAGAATAGAAATTTTAGGCAACTGTTAGTGGATAATGGAGTTTCTGAATGCTATTTCCAATTCACTCTAGTCTTCACAAACATTATAAAAGGGGACTGTGCGTTTAATGTAATTTTTTCATCGTGGAGACAACAATATTAATTTGAGTCCCCTCAATTTCTTGTTGGATCTGGCCATCTGTCTCACTTGTTCTCACAAACAAAAGGGGACTATAACATTTATCTTTCTTAGATGCATGTAATGAAGCTTCATTTATTTATTTTTATAATACTTTAGACCTTTAAATACAAACTGGGTTGCAAACACAGAGCTATAAAACGATGAAAAATTTGAGCTAATTTTTGAGATTTTGAGAAAAAATTAATGCATTTAGAATATGTAGGAAAAGTGTATTTTTGAAGGTTATTTTTTTGTATGTAATTAATCTTTTTTTTACGCTTCCCCTGAAAACATCTCCCCCCTCCCTTTTCCTGCTGTATATAAGTATTACCTTGCTGTCTACTTTTGTTAGGCCTCAGTAAGAAAAAAGGCAATTAATATTTCAAAAGGCCTCCTTGTAAAATAAAGGTTAAATCAAGAAAAAAAATCACAATATAAATAAGTTACGAATTCTAATCTTGTTCTGGAAAAGTTAGCACCATGTAAATTTAAAGCCAACATTGTAGCATTTTCGGGTCAGGTTAGAGAAGTTACAGAGTGTATATCTGACTGCCTAAATTCATCTTTTTTGTGGACAGAATTCCAATTCTTTCAAAAATATTGTTGATGTTCCTCTGTTTTTTATCTCATTAGTGTTCTGATTGTTACTAATAGTGGTTAACTTTTGTACTTTGGGTGTTCTAACAGTAGAAAGGAAAAGGGCAGAAGCTCAAAACAGACTGTAAGCTTAATGCAATAGGTAAAGGAATGCAACCAGAAAGACTTTACACCTAAACCTCTAAGTCAGAGAATTAATTTTGCTGCAGCATCTTAGGAACCAGTACTAAGAACAGAAATATTCAGTAACATACTGAGAGATAAGTCCATTCTAAAAATAAATGAACAAGGCATGAAAAGTTCAGGAAGGTCATTGAGATCTAAAACTGACATATGAAAACATTTTATTTCAGCTGTGGGGTGCATTTCTTGTGTGGACAAGAAGATGGATCTCCTGTTTTGCATGCAAGCTGTTGAACACAGCACATACAACACTGTCATCCTGTGACCTGAGCAGGGCTTGCCCACAGAGTATGTTAAAGATGTATATAGCTCAAGAGATGAGTTTAAGGAATACCCAATGTTTTCAAATTTGGATTCCCACAAATAAATATCAAAGTAAGTAGTCCACTTGAAATGGACCTTAAAGGTGTTTGGGTTGCATTCACAAGTCATGAAAAGAAACCTGGTTTCACTATAGGTGCCATATAAAAACATGAATACCAAACTTTGGACAACTCTGTTTAAAAATGGTGACTTCTTTTTAAATAAATTGCAAAAAAAAAAAGTACTTTTTTTTTTTTAAAGTAAATCCTTATGATACTAGGGAGCAAAACAATAAAGTTTTTGAAAGGTTTCATTCAAAGCAATCTTATGCTAATAAATTCCATATAAATATTAATTTGTAAAAGTTACAGAAAGAAAACATGCATGCTTTTGCCTTTTGGGAATAGTATTTAATGATTGTCAAGTAAATACATTTGGCCGAAAAATAATCTTGCACTTATTCCCTGTTTTCAGAGCAAACATGAAAAGGATGTTCAAATATTATTTAATACCTGAAAAATATTCTCTTAATTTAATTTTTATTTTAATTTAATTTTAATTAAATCTTGGCTGTAATAAGGAAAGGGCAAGGATGTTCTAACTGTACAGAAATACGATAAGGTGCACCATCCATCTAATTCAGCCTTACACTGATGAACCAGCAGGCTTTGTTCCCAGGCTGAATATAAAGTTGATGGTTTTATATTAAACATGACTGTGGTGCATGAATTACACATGCATATATTTGGCCCAATGACTTTATTAACTTTCTTCCATAGGCAGTTATTGAAAAGAATATTGTCAGCTCTGCTTATTTAAAATGAAGCTTCCTTTCTGTTTTGGATCTTTCTTGGATGAGAAGAAATAAAAAAAAAAAAGGAATAATTTGGTCTGTATTTAGGTTCTGAACACTGTATCATTCAATTTCAATTAAAAGTAATAGAAAAAAAAGATATTTTTGTTTGTTGTTTAGCAAAACATGAAATAAGCCCTGGGCTTGAGTTCTGAATCCTTTCTATCAGATGTGTATTTTCTGGTATTTCCAAATGTTAATTGAGACTTGTTGTCACATGGAACCTTCCTGTCACTTGGACTAATATTCTTTTTATCCTGTTATCCTGTTTTACCAGGTTATTATCATCATGAATAAGACAAGTGTTTTTCTTGGTGTTTGAATGATGAGGAAAGAAAAATAGACCTGAGAAGTCTGGAAGACTGGTACCACCTCATGTAACTTCAGAGCTCTGTGACACAAGTCTCCACTTCTCAGTTGTCAGCCACAGCTGTAGTTATAGCTCTCTTTACCTCCATGATGAAAAGTAGGCACATACAAGGTGCAATTCATCTAAGCCATCACAGATATCTACCTTAATATGATCTGGACCACTTTCTACAAGTGCCTGTTCCTTCTATTGCCTCTGAAGAGAAAAGAGGAGCATAGACGAGATGTAGATTTTGGCCCTCTGAACTTCTGCCTTTTAGTTAGATGAATCCCAAGGTGTTTTTCTGATTTTACTGTTATTGTAGTACTTCATGTCCTAATTGGGGTCAGGGCTTCATTTTGTGGGTGCAGTCCTTAGGAATAATGGGAGAACATTTGTGTCAAGAAAAACTGACATCCTAATAGAGGAGATAAACAAAGATAAATGAGATTAAGCGACCTGCTCCAGATTAGTAGCAGAACCTTAGAGAAAGCTAATGACTTGGTTCAGTAGCCAAACTATAGAAATACGTTGCCATTTGGGACACAAATCAATGAATGCAAGGCTTGGGTTACACTAACATGGTGTTGCTGCACAATGTCTTTGTTATTAATAACCCTTACAATTAGTGAAATTCTGTTACTACTGGGTGATGCTAACCGTAACTATGATGAAGAATCATAGTTACTGTTACATAGTTACACAGGCACTGTGCATATATATAGCGAGACAACCCCTGTTGTGGAGTTGTCCCCACCATCATCCTAAGAAACTATTTGTTCAGTTGGGTGGTCAGCAAGGAGCCACTTCTGACCAAAAAATAATTGTGGGTATTGGGGAACCATGGACTACATGGATCAACAGGCAGGTCAAGCCACTTGGTGATCTTACAATAAAAGGGCCTGTAAGGGAATGAGCTCTGGGAGAAGATAAAGTTCCCCTATAATAGGTGGGAGTCAACACCTTATTTTAGAAACTAGTGATATTGTAGAGTGGAGAGGGGAAGGCTGGTGTATGGAATTGCTGCCTTCGATTGACAGTTTAATAAGCAAGCATAACTGCTGATTATATTGACAGAGCTGATATATGATATATGAAAAAGCATTAAGAATAGCCAAATTCTGGTGATTTACTAGTAACAACTACTTGCAATAAATATAAGAAAAACTGCATAGGAGACGCAAAGGGTATAAAAACAACCACTCCAGGAAATTTCACACCAATTTTCCGCTCAGTTTTCAAGAAAAAAGTAACTTTTGTGCCCAGAATTATAATTATAGAGTTGCATTCATGGACATCTAGAACTATTGATAAATGATGATAGAAAACTCCAGGAAAAGGAAAAAAAAAAAAGAAAAATCCCATGTCAGTTGTCAGTTACTTGATACTTACAGATCTACAGAAATGATGTGAGGAGAAGTGGAAAAACATCCCAGGTTTGTATCTTTATTTGAAGCTCAAAATGTCACATATAAGAAAGGAATACTACATAAAATATTAAGCAACTCTAATGATGACTGGGATACAGAGTTGGAGTTTTCTGTCTTAAATCATGCCCTCAAGTTATCTGTGCTTCATCTTGCCTAACTTGCATTCTCTGAGGGCAGTGCAAGTTTTTAATTCTGTGTATTTATAAAAAATTTACAAAGGACTAATTTAAGCACTACATTAAGATAATAGTAATAATAATGGTAATAATCTGAGATGCACACAGAGGGAGTGAGATGCTGCAGGAGGGAAGGTTTACTAAACAGTAGTTACAAAGACATAGGCTTTTTCCTTGTTTGTTTGCTTGCTTTTTAATGAAAACTGATGTTTTCACATCTAGAAAAGTAATTATTTGGTGGCTTGTTGCTCTTAAAAAGAAATGCTGCTCTGTGTTGTTATAGTTGAAACTAGCCTTTCATTACAGCTTTAATAATGAGTCTCTACCTGTCGCTGCCAGCAAAATCAAGTTCACTAAAATATCGTACTAACTTACTGCTGACAAAAGGGGTGGTTTGTTTGTCTTCTTTTTTTTTTTTTTCTTAATAGTTTGCTTCTTGGACAAGGCTGATGCAAAACAGGTAAGGTGTCCAGGGGGTGTGAGCGCAGCGATATATACTCACTTTTTGTGAGTATTCCTGATGCCCATCTCATTCAATATCCAAAGACTTTGAAGTCACCATATAAGCCCAAGATCTGGTGATATTTGGTACTCTTGCCCTATATGATTACAGGACTACCTGTGGGTTTACTATTATCCAAAACAGCGTAACCCCCCAGTTGGGATCCTAATTTCCACGTCTAATTTCCATTGCTTCAGTACAATGAGCACCATAGGCAGAGTAGGGTCAAGCAGGTGACATCGCGTCCTTGATTAGACAGAAATAGTAGAGGGAAGACAGGTTTACACGTGAGAGGAAGTTCACTTGAGAGCCAAGACATGAGCAGGGAAAACAAAGACATCCATCTATACTTAACAGCAATCTCTTTCCGAAAAAAGCCCAAACCAAACCAAACCACAAACTGAAACTCCCAAAGCTTTACATGTTCTTTCCTGCAAGGAATGTGTTAAAGAACAGCAGGATAGGAGTCAAATGGAAGACACCAATGTGTTAGCAACAATGAGAGCTTTCAAATTCAATGAAATCTGTGCGAGGGTCTTGAAATAAAAAAACAATTAATTTTAACTAGTGATCTTTTGAGGGAAAGAAATTGTAAAAGTGTTCAGAATGACAGTTCAGTGTTTATCACAGGCACAAGGAAAACAATGTAAAATGGATATTCATTCTCTTTGATGAAAGTTGGCAAAGAAATTCTTATTTTTCAACCCTTTTTTTCCTGTTTTGAGATGAAAATGAATGTGAAAATGTTGGACTAAAAATTCTGAGTTTGGACCAGCTCATTTTTCCTATTTATGTTTTATATTCATTCCTACTTAACTGTGTTATAGAAATATAAAGTTCCTTAATGGTTACATTGTGCAAGCAGACAAGGAGACTGTCCCTGCCTGGAATTTCTTTAACCTCAGTGATTTGAAAAAAGCTGGAAAAAAGGAAGTATTATTACCTGTGTTACTGATAAAGAAATTAGATTAAGCAATTTAATTTAGAGAAAGCAAAACAAAGCTTGGCAGAAGTAGGAACCACTTGTCACAAATTCTTCTTGGTGCTCTGTGTTCAAATAATCCCTTTTTGCATTTTTTAAAACTAAGTTAATATTTGTGGCACATGGCCAAGCCTGAGAAGATCCCTCCATTACCAGTAAGGCCCGAATGTATTGCTCAATCCCCTGTCAGCTCGAAGAGCCCTATGCCATAAAACGCACAGGGATGGGAAGAGAATTTTCCTATGGAGTTTATAATGCATGGAGTTGCCTGTCTTGAGTACTTCCCTGTCTTCCTTAAATACAAAATGGTACTACTGAGTAACAGGGATTCATGGAAGACAGAGTGGAAAAAGAGAAAAAAAAAAAAAAAAAGACAAGGTACCACCCAATTTTGTAAACTGAAATGACTTCAGCTAATGCTCCATAAAAACTGGCTTAATATACAGTTATTACAAAGCTTCAGTTTTTTGACAGATTAAGTGCTATTAAATCACTTTGCTTTGAAGGCACTAAAAGGTCACAAGATGAATTAGTTCAGGCCGTCTTAGCCTACTCCTCACACGTTGCTCCACTCAGAAAAGAGGGGGCTGAAAAAAAAAGAAAACTGAACTGGAAATTATGACCCTCTAAATGTCTACAGGATGCGAAGCTGTGAAGAATGACAGTGCCTTGTCAAAAGCAGGCAGATGGGCTTTTATCAGCTTGCAGGGCAATTTTCTTTCTTTTTTTCTTTCTCTTTTCTCTTTCTTTTTTTTTTTTTTACTTTTCTTTTTTTTTTTTTCAGTAGGCTCTGATCCATAATGTTGCATTTTGCCCTTTAGGAAGAATTTTCCAGTTGAAAAGATCAGCAGGCATAACCTAGCCTACTGCTCAGGACATGTACTGAGGTTGGATGCAGCAATTTCTTTAACAATACAGTTGGAGCATATATATATTTTTTTAAAGTGGCTGTTTTAATAGGAGAAACTTCTCTTCTGAAGGAGATTTCCTATGGGTTGTGGTAAGGGTGGCATCAGACACCAATGATGTGTTATTTTTCTTTTTTTTCTGAAAGCATTTACACACTGAAAGCAAAGACTGTAGGCGTGTATTGTTTCCACTACTGTCTTCTCTACACAGATTGATCACTCTGCCCTCAGTGAAGTTATTCCAGTTTTACAAGGTCAGTGTAAATGGGATCAAAACTGAATCCTTGATGAAGCTTTCATTAAATCACTGATGCATTTTGGGCTTCAGCCATTTTGGAATGGCCCCTGCCTTTGGGAATTGTATACTGACTCTGTTAGGGGTTTAATTTCACCCCAGAAAGCAGAAAAATTCAGTACTGAAGAACACTTTGTCCTTAATTCACCCTACTGGGGCCTAAAAGTTGTCAATTCCACATTGTATTTCTCTACCCAGTGTTTGAGAACAGCGGGAGATCTTTACATTCAATAGGCCATGAGCTGCATTACTTCAGCACAATTGATGAAGAAAGGATGGATCAGTGACCTTTGCTTTTTGGATTTCTTTACATTTTTATGGATGAATGTCATGGCTGTCACATCTTTTTAAGGCTGTTTTTTCCGTTACCATCCTCCTTTTTTTCTTTTCTTTCCACTTTGTGGATCTAAGCCTTACTTCCTACTCCTCACTAACGACTTGCTCTCAGCAGCTCAGATGGCATTGATGTTCTTTGTGTTAACTACCTTATTTTGTAATACAGAACAATCTTGACTCAGCAAAATACTTAAGTATGTCCCCAACTTTAAGTGCACTAATAGTGAAAGTAAAGTCAATGGAAGTCATTGTGGCTTACATTTTGACATGTGCTTAAGTGCTTTGCTGTATTGTGTCTCCCTGTGTATTAGAAACCTGTTGGTATGACAGCACCTCTCCCTCAAAGCCCTTTTTGATCATCTGAATCAATCCTTATCACAGATAGAGGAGTAATCATGTAAACAAAGAACTGCTGAATACTTGGTCTGAAAAAGGAAAAACACAAGGGTTGTTTAAATGAAATACTTAGTGCATCATCAGTTCCCTCTTAAAAAACACCCTAAGTGCTCAAGAAAGTGTATATTGGTTTAAGGTGAGCACATTTGCAATAGCAGTGTAGGACTAAGGTGAGATCAAGGAGAATCCAAGACACAGATGAAAACACTAACACACAAAGACTTAGCTTCTAAAGCCAGCTGTCCCAGTAAAGCTGCTTTCTGATCCCAATTTCCACTAACAGAAATTCACCTTGACAGACATTCTTTGTCTGTTGGAAACAACTCCAACTTTAAACCTGCAGTCACTAAATCAGAGATTTGTCCATGTACAAAAAAATGCAGAAGAATTCTAAGAAGTATGTTAAATGAGGAATAATATCCATAAAATCTTCTAATTTTAGTTACTTATTAAAAGGAGGATTCATGAACAGTAACAACTTGGGGAATAGAATAATATTTCCAACTGGATTATAACTTCTGGTAATAATAACATTCAACTCTTATTTATTTTCTACTCACGAAAGACTAACACTATTGAGCTCTGTTTCTTTGAAAATGATCTCGTACATGATAAGTCCTGTCTCCTAGCAGAGAAGTAAGGATTGATTCCATTGTAAACCTAAATCAAACTTTCCTAACAACCAACTGGATGCATTAAAAGTAAAGTCTGACCTTCTCTGGACAGTCATCATAGACAAGAAAATTAAATTAGCGTTATTAATACTTCAAAAGGTATGGATACTTTTGCCTAATCAGGAGACTCAGTTCATAGTCTATTTTTGCTAAAGGCTTCTCTTTCTCCACTAGTTTCAAAAGCATTTTGCTACATCTTTTATAAAATTAATGTTTGCAAGTTAAGGAATTGTTCTTTTTTCCAGGAGAACTGTTGATTGTCATGTAAAACTAAGGATTTTCTAACCTCAAACTTTAAGGTTTAATTGAAAATTGTGAGTTCAGTCCTTGCTGTCACTTTAAACAAAGAGACAAAAATGTTTAGATGTGGAGCGAGTGGGCTCAGAGCATATAAGACATAGAGAGGCCATATTTTAAATCACAGTGTTGATTCAAATGATTTAAAACTGTAGTACAAGGTTAGCCATAACACCTGGCATTGAATGGAACTTGCTAAGAGCTTATCATAATGTTCTGATAAGTCTTAAGTAAAGAAAATCTGGGGATAAACAAAATAAAAGAGCAAGAATTGGGCAGTAATACTTCAGAAGTACTGAAGCACCTTGCCTGGATTGAGGCAGGCAATTCTCAATGTGGTTAATTTGTAAAGTTGAAGTGCTAATATGGTCCTATTGGCCCTTTCTCCTGTTCTGAGCCATCACAGACAGTAAGTATGGGTAAGGCTGAGTTACATATACATTTTCTGAGGTGAAGATGCTCTCAAATGCATTGAAAAACCTGCTAATGTCAATATTAGCTGATTCTGTGCTCATTTCTTCAGATGATGAAAGAGGAGATGGGGCTAAGAAATAGAAATTGCTTAAAACTAATGGAACACCAGGAGGAAAATAAAAAGCTATAGCAAGACAAAGAAAAGTGTAAGAGGCAAAGGATAGGAAGGCAGGGAATGAAAAAGAAAGGACATTATAAGTGTCAATAAAGTATTTAACAAATATCTGGATTCAAAGAAGACTTTCTGACCATATTCTATCCTTGACCTTTTTGCACTGCCATCAGTTGATCTTTTCTTATAGTTGGGAGTGATATTACTGTCTCCAGTTTATAATCCTATTCACAGCCTTGTATAAAAGTAGTTTGACTCCTCTGTCCAGAAGATCTGATAGCTATGGCCTGGGAGAATCAAGAAGGAAAAGCTGGGGTAGCTGGTAGCTGTCATTTAAGCTCAATTCAGCTGCATAAGGTGAGTGAAGTGCAAAAGAGCAAAGAAGAAACTCAAAATCATAAAGTTAAAAAAAAAAAAAAGCCCCCCTGGAAGGTCTGTATGACATTTTTTCCATAATTTTCTCATAATTAAAGATGGCAGGATTTCAAATGCACACAAAAGCACAATTTTCTCTCTGTTTTATGAAAAAAAAAAATAATTCAAGTACAGCATGTGCTCTGCAAAAATGGAGCAGACAGTATTTAACCTAGTAAGACTTTCATGCGATCTTTCTATTGTAGAGTTGATAAACAACATGAAAAGAAAATTTATTTCATTCAAGGTGCAATTTTTACCCTGCTATTATCCATTTTAAAGTCTGCATATGTTCTACTTTATTTTATATTTCTCCTTATAATCACTGGTACAGAAATTCTGAATTTTGACAAATATCCAGTTGCTGTTTTAATCCACCTCAGGGAAAAGGAAAAAGATTTTAGCAAGTAAAATTAAGCTTATTTAAACATTGTTGCTCTTTAAATGAATTCTGCTTCTTAAGAATGGGCAAAAGTTCACTGAGTACAGGAGAGATGGATTTTCTCATTAACACTGTGAATATTTGAGATAGTATTTTTTGAACACAGACCTCTTTGCTAGGTAAATGTTAGTCAATAAAGAAGCTTTAGAAAGATTACATGCAGGCTTGTATGCAAACTGCTCACTGATTTTAAAAAAATATCTACGTAATAGCCCAACAGTGATTAAAATGCTGCAAAATAACATACACAAGACTATGATAATCATGGCAAATCATGAAGCTAGAGAGACTGAAACCAGAAAATGAAATAGAAAAAGAGGGGTTTTAGAGCTTGGAGTGACTAATTTCTTCAGGTGACATCTGTAAAGAAAACAAATACACTTGCTGGTAGAAACGTCATTTAATATACACTGAAGAAGGAGTTACAGTGGCATTCTTTTAACTGGGCTGCATTGGAATAATCCTCCTTCAAGGATGAATTTTATCAACATGGTGAGTTAGCCACAACAGCTCATCCAGAAATGACATTATAGTGTGTTATGAAGGTCTTACAGGTGTATATAAAAATCCCTAATCTTCCTCTGTAGCCAATGGAGAACAGAAGGACTGTTCCAGAGCACTGAAGCTGGTGGCAGCATTGAATGATCTCTGATGAGGAGCCTGTCTCTTCCTGTTGATAGACATGTGGCCTCAAAAATTAACTTCCATTGGACTTATCCTTTGTCAGTACCAATTTGGTCTGACAGCAACGTAAAGGCATCAGTATCTTCACCTGCATAAGATACTTAACAGTCAGTGAACAACATTAGCAGTTCAGACTGAAGCAGTTTAAGGCCAATGCTTTTTCCCTGACATGTACATGGAGAGAAAGTAAACAAAAAAACCCCAAACAACAAACAACCCAAAGACACAAACATCGAGAGGTAATTTTCTGGGGATTTCATATTTAGTTCAACAATCTTGTTTCTTTATGTTTCTGTACTTCCCTTATTTGTTTTATTTTCTCCCTCCTGCTCTCTCATATTCTCATCTCTAAAGGTTTATATCCTAATTGTTCTATTTTTTCTCCTTTGTTACATTTCCCATCCTTTCTCCCATTTTGTTTCTTCATAGTTTTATCAATTTATCTTGTTCTTTTCTCCACTACATTACAAAAAGAAGAAAAAAAACCCCCAATAAGATTATTTTTTAATGCTAAGGTCATCTGCTATGCAAATATCATTCCTAATTAGATGGTAAGTTCTCTGAGGACTCAGGCATTTGAAGCGTACATGATTTGACTCCAGTCCTGATTTAGCCCTCCAGGCCTAACTGTAAACAGCAATTCCTAGGTGCTTATCCTGTTGTGGGTCTATAGGCTACAAACTGATATTTCTGCTACCGACAAGGAATGATATGCATGCGAAAAGAAGGAAGGGTGGCAAAATCTCTTTATAGTCTGCCTCTTATGCTACCTTTTAAGATAGATGTAATACCAGGCAAATAGATTCTTAGCACTATTATCAAAAAAGTATGCAGTTGTGAGGCAGTAAGTATATTTTCACTTCAGTGGAGTGTCAAAATAAAGTTTTCTTTGTTTCTTTACAAGAAAGATATGTATTAAAAAAAAACTGCTTTCTTCATGATCCTAGGCACTACCGAAGTCAATGGGAATTGAAAGAACCCAGCACTTCATGGCTATTACAGTTTTTCTTGTTATTTTATCTTGCCCTCCTGGTCTGGTCTTTTGATTGTCTCTATATTTTGCAGCTGTCAGTAGGATGTTAATGTGTTATGACATACTCATCATATCACAAAGGAAGAAATGATTCATCTTGAAGATCAGACCTGTCATATAATTATACATTGACTATAATAAATCAAAATAGATTATTCCTTAGAATATACATGCCCATTATACGCTGGCTATACATGAGCACATGTAGGCATGTGTGTGTGTTGGGAACAATAAAGTAAAATAAAATTAGAATTGCAAGGAACCGGTAGCTGACATATTTCAAAGATAAACTATTTGAAATAGCTTGTTTTTGACAAGGCAGGTCCTACATCTCCTCCTTCTTGGCATGTCAGATTTGCTTGTGTCTAAAATTCCTGGGTCTACCATAGCTCACACGTACACACACATGCACCACTCACACTTATTTCTCCTGAGGAAAGTCTTCAACTTTGTGGCAAAGCTGAAGAAAGCATGTCAGGAGGCTGTCGGAAAAAAAGCAGCTTCTTTCCTACAATTATTTTTGGACTGTGTCCAAAATTCACCCTCTCTGCCTTTTACTCTTGACACATTTTCCCTATGGAGTGATTTTTTTTTTATATTATTTTTTAAACAACTGGCACATTTTAGGTTGTACATCTCCATTGCCAGTCTGGGAGTCCAAGATTCAAAGAACAGTGACTCTATATTCATGTCGATATTAAATAAGCATGGCATTTAAAGACAAGTGTGGGCAACTTTTTCTTTTGATGCTATCTTGGGAATTTTTTTAAAAAGGTTTTATATAAGACATCAAACAGTTATGAGGAATGTGGCTCTGCTTTTTATAACATAAGAAAGGTTAAGAGCAGAAATCTTTATAGACATTGTAAGAAGTTCCAGGGGAACAGAAAGCTCTGTGGACTCAGAAGATGGATTTCACCTTCAAGACTAGGATTCAAGTTCACCAGAGGAATCTCAAAGTAACAAGTGTTTTGATCTCAGCTCAGTTCTTCAGGGCTTTGTGTGTATACGTGTGTGTGTGTTGGTTTCTTACAAAGAACTATGTTTTGCATCTAATCTAAAGAGGTTAGATCCCTATAGACTATAATTCAAATGGCAAGGAAAATACTTAAAGTTTCTCTGTATTTTGAACCAATTCAAAGTTTCTGGGAGAACTCATCTGCTTCCAGGTACCTCAGCTTCATGCACTATTATTAACTGGCTTTGGTGCTGCTTCTCTTTCCTGTATGTTTAGTTGTTCAGTCTGCTTCTACCTCTCCTATGTTGCCTGGGTAAGCATCCATAGAGAATGCCCAGTTATCCTAAGATGGATTTGATTTTTGATTAAGGAAAAGAGAGATGAAAGGAAGCCTTGCATAGGCATGCAAAGGCACATCACAATCCTGGATAAAAGGGGACCTTTGGAGAAGGAAATTGCAACAAAGCAAGTTGGCGCCATTAAAATTGATATATAATGCCATGTCAGTTCGTATATGCAGAAAAGGGTCTTGAAAGTAGGCTGTGGACCTAGCGACAGTTGAGATAGTAAGGAAAGGCAGTGCATGTAGTGTCTGTAGTTAATTGCAGTTATGGAGGTCTAAATAGGCATTTAGATGACAAAATGTATATATCTGCTATGGGATAAATTGGATTATTTTTTAGATTCTGCTGACTGCATTGACTAGATCTTCAACTATAAAAGGACCTTGGAGAAACAAAGTGAATGTACCTACACTCCTACATTTAAACCACCTAAATTTTGCTGCTCTACCATCTAAACTGAATCCCACCTCTAACCTGTGCCTAACCTGTGAGACCCAGAGCTAAATTTGTTAGCTTAAGCATAGGCATCTAGTCCCATTTGAGAAATCCTGTGCTATCTGAAACATCTTTCTAGGTATATGTGACAAACACGATAAAAGACTATGAGAAGCCCATGACTTTCTGAGGAGGTGGCTGATGGCCTGGTGAGACTTCCTAGGGCAGCTTACATAGTGAAAGTCATCTGTATTAACAACTGAATTGAGCTTTGAATGATTGAGCTGTAATCAACCAAATATTGACTACAAGTATATAAAGAGAAGGGAACAACCACCACGAAACAAATGAAATTGTCAAGGAATGATGCCTGGTTGTGGTTTTGGAAAATTACATTAGTTCTTACTAAAAAAATAATCATTAGTCCCTGATTATGAATATGAGCTGCACATAATAATAAAACCACGATCTTTTCAGTATGTGCTGTGTCAGAGGCAATATTAAATTGAAAAGAAAGATGGTGTGGGGGTTACCATTCTCACTCTGGGACTTAGGAAATACAGGTTTAATTGCCAGTTCTGCCACAGATTCATCACACCACTCTATTATTTGTGTTATTATAGACTCATGTATATCTAGTCATGTTGTGTTTTGAATTCTTTGCCCTTTAGTTTTACAACCCCAGAAGTTAGAACAATTATTTTTTTAAATTGTTACATGTTTATCATATTTATTTTTCTTGCAAAATGTTTTGCATGGACTCTGTCTCAAGTCCTGGATACACAGAGAGAATTGTTGTGCTTTAATAGTACTTGTCACCCTGCCTTTTACACCATAGGGTGATATAGTCACATTTACACTGGAATAATTTGTTCATATAGGACAGCAATGACTTTATGATTTGGCAGCTTGCTTCCAGGACAAGATGCAAGCCCCTGACATAGCCCCTCTTGGGGTTATGATCCATTACTGGACCTGTTTGAAGTTCTGTCCAGTTTGCAATTGGCATTGTGTTTTCTGCTCATGCTTAGAGTAACCCCACTGTGTGATTTCCACCCCTCCAGAAAATACCCAGACCTTCGCAGATACATCAGGCTTACTTTACTATATAGAATTGTATGTACTCTTGCCATTGTGTTCCCATCTCTTCTGAGGGAACAATCGACCTTACTACAAGATCTAATGAGTATCCCCAGGACACTGTCCCAACAGTTTCCTCCAGGGAGGATGCACTGCTGAGGAATGTGTAGTCTGTCAACAACCCACTTGAAGATGATGATCTTCATGGTGAGTTACATTACCCCTATAGGACAAAGGGTTGTGTTTCAAAGATGTGTATTTTAAATTCCTCAGAAAAAACTTAACAGAAGAATTATATATTTCTTTTTACCTTGTGGGACAGCTGCAGATGTATCTGCAAAATCAAAATAACAGGACAACAACAAACTACTGGAAATAGTTACACTGTGGTGTATTCTGACACAAGAACAGTTAAATGGATGGATTCGGGAGATAAAAAGAAAGCAGCAACTCTGAAATTTTGTAATTGTTGACACAATATAATGCAGATGTTGGCAAAATACAGTGCTCCCAGGGAGAAGTGAGTCAGTCCACACACCATCTGACCATTCGTTACACCGTGGAAACCTTTGGAGTGCATTCAGTACAGCAAGCACAGCACTGTTCTAGCTGATTAAGTTGCACCCTGTATTTCGGGCTCTCAAGGCCACAAGACAGAGTTGCCAATTTTAACAAAAAGGTTTTTTCTGCAGGAAGGAAGCAGGGTATTATTATATATTACACTTCTTGACAAGGCAACTGGAAAAAGTGCCTGCGTGCTCTCTGATGCAGTGTCAGCTTGTTGTCTGGCTATGAAATAAAGGGGTATGGAGGATTATGTCTGTCTTCAGAGTATCTAGGAACAATGGGGCACTTTCTTCTGTGTAATGAAGCCCTTTTGTACTGTGCTTCAGAATAACCTTTAGGTGGTACCATGAAGAGAAAATAAAGGAAATCAAAGTAAAGGAAATCAAATTATGGTGATGAGACACTGGCACAGGGTGCTCAGAGAAGCAGTGGCTGCCCCATTCCTGGCAGTGTTCAAGGCCAGGTTGGACACAGGAGTTTGGAGCAACTTGTCCTGGTGGAAGATGTCCCTGCCTGTGGCAGGGGGTTGGAACTAGATGAGCTTTAAGGTCCCTTCCAATCAAAACCCATCTGTGATTATGTGATTCTGTGAAAGGATGCCACTTTCAGTCCACTAGACACCTTTAGTTAGGTGTGGATTTTGACAATGCCTGTCAGTGTTATGGACTGAGAGAATATCTTAGACTATGGAATAGGTGCAGACGGAGGGATGAGACACAAATTTCAGCTACACAATTTTTGTAGAAAAATGTAAAATACTTGGGTTTTTTTAATGCAAAATGAGATTGACAACTTGGGCACTATTTCAGGAGACAGGACAGCTCTTCCTGTGAATGACTATTTACACGGCTGGAAGTGTAATAGGAAGGATAATCGAGGATATTATTCTACCCTTGAGAAAGTCTCTATAAGTTAATGGACGATGAACTCTCCAAAAAGATGATCAAATTTGCCTCTTGTTCTTTCTGTGGTGGGTAGGATTGAGATGATCTCAGAAGCAGGACAGCAATTCATGCTTATCTTCTAGTTCGGTGAAAATCTTGCCTTTTTGTTTCTAATTCTTGAAGGTATATGCACATTTTCAAATGATTACTCTCAACAATGAGGGCTAAGAAACTGAATTGAAAAGTGATGTAGAGTTTTTTACTTACTCGTGTGATTCTGAGTGCTAAAATCTCCTCACTGACCCAAATCCTGTCCTGTAGCATGAGCTACAGAAAACAGCCATCTCTGCATACCCACTTACAAAGATTTTTCTTATGTTTAAGTAAAAATTATGTTCAAGTTATAAAAAGATGAAGAGAATTATAATTTTAAAGTATATGATTTCATTTAAATTTGTACTTGAAATATTAATTTTGAAAATAAATTATTTCATCTATGTGATACGTTTTATGAACGCTGATATATTAGGAATCATATACTGTAAAAACTTTCTTTTACACTAATTCATAAAATTATTTTTTTAATATAGACTTGTACAGGGCCCACTCTGTGGTAACCATAAAATAAGTAAAAAAACCCCTCCCAACAAATAAATAATAATAAACATCACTCGTGGTGTTCTCTGAACCTCTAAAGCACTCTAGCCTATAACAATCCTTTTTCCTCTGGCAACTGTTGCTCTAGTGATGCATTTCAACACACTGAAAGAACAGCTTATTCTTTTGACATGTTTTTTTGTAATATCCAGGATTGCTACTGCTTCAGTGGTGTATTATTGTAATACTTTATCAAAACAATGCCTGCCAGGAATTTGTGTCCCAAGAGAAATTTTATATAGTTCTTTCAAATGACAAGAAAGAAAGACCAGTTTATAGAATTTCTCTGAGATCTTCACATGATCATGGACGTCACAGAGTCACCGTGGCTAGCAGCTTTTCAGTAGGTTATTTTATCACTTCATTGTAAAGGAGCAACCCAATTTAACAGGAGAATCACCGAGGAAAAGAGGCTAAATCCTTAAATCTGGTTATCTTTCTGAGATCTTATATTCCCAAGGCTTTTTAATAAGGTAAAAATGAGAATGACCACACTGGTTTCCATCTCATCAAACAGGTTATTCATAGAATAATAGAGTGGTTTGGGTTGGAAAGGACCTTAAGATCATCTAGTTCCAATTCCCTTGACATGGACAGGGACACTTCTGCTAGGCCAGGTTGCTCCAAGCGCCGTCTAGCCTGACCTTGAACACTGCCAGGGATGGATCATTCACACCTTCCTTGGGCAACCTGTGCCAGTGCCTCACCACCCCCCCAGTAAATATTTTTTTTCCTTATATCCAACCTACATCTCCCTGGTTAGGTTTGAACCCATCACCCCTTGTTCTATTACTCCAGTCCCCAATGAAGGGTCTTCCTCCGGCACCCCTGTAGATGCTGGAAGGCTGCTATGAGGTCTCCATGTAGCTTTACTTCTTCAGGCTGAACAGCGTCAATGTTCTCAGCCTGTCTTCATACAGGAGATGCTTGAGCCTCTGATCATCCTTGTGGCCCTCCTCTGGACTTGCTCCAACAGCTCCATGTCCTCCTTATGTTGGGTACAGCAGAACTGCACTCCAAGTGGGGTCTCATGAGAGCAGAAGGGCAGAATACCATCCCTCTATCTGCTGGTCACACTTCACAGGGTATGGTTGGCTTTCTGGGTTGCAAGATTCTCATTCAGGAAGAATAAGAAGGTTTTGCCCTAGGACTCTTTCAAATCCATCTTTTTTGGCATAGAATCTTCCTTATCTGTATGTGGCCTCTGTGCATTTAGGAGCAATCAGATTTTTCTTCTATACACTTGAACATTGTCCCCTTGAACCTGTTGAACCTTCTGTTATGCAAAACCTCTTTTGGAACGGAGTAATACGTATTTTCTCACAACTGGGCTTCTAATTGTATGAAGAGTGAACTCTACTATATGTCCAATCCTTATTTATCATCATCAAATAACGTTTCTGTCATAGGCCCTCTACCTCATCCCCTGTCCAAAGTGAAAAGTGTTAGCTCTGTTTTTCATAACACAAGAAGAAAACACACTATACCAGTTACCATCTGTTGCTGTTCTGTGAATTATTTAATAAGTTCTCACCATTATTGTGAGGAGGGCAGTAGACTTGGTTGAACCATCGCTGTTTGTTTCCAAACCTCTAAAACCATTTTCCATTTCATTCTCTATTATTTCCTAAAGATTTCTAGCATTAGATTTGCTTTCTTCACTGTTGCTGAACATTGAGCTGACATTTTCATAAAACTTTCCATCTTAACCCCTAGGTCTCATACCTGAATGGCAATGATCCTCTCAGAAAAGTGGCATTTAAGAACATTCATTTAATTTACACTCAAATGATAAAATACCAAACCTGTATCAGCATCTGGGCTAGCCCAAGCATCTTAGGGACTTAAATTCATTTGGATCCTGCATGTTAGGCAAATCTACCACTTTCTTGGCTGAGTGACTCAATCATATACTGTCTAACAGGAAGGCATTGCATTCAGCACAGGGTCCACAGCCAATCTAATTAAAAAAAAAAAATAATCTAAGAAGTTCCACTTTTATAAAATAAACATAAGTAACAGTTAGCCAGTAGTAGGAAAGCAGCCTATTCAGTTCTCCTGACCTTAAATGTACAACTATACATTTTCTTCAGGGAAGTTATCTAACCCTTAAGAAATGCTGAGGTATAAGGACCGATATTGTGCTTACATTTCTTTCTCCTTTTACTGTTGGATATGACCTATTGTGTATATGCAAAATAAAATAATTAATAAAAACACACACATATGTCTGTATATACCCCTGTATGCATATATACATACCTATCTGTATATTCCTCAGACAAGAAATGGCTTCTATAGACCAGTGGATATTTCTCTAATTTGAAATAAAAAGACACTGTCTTCCTTCCCCAAAACAGTAGTCCAGTGATGTGCATAACTGTGTCTAATACATTTAAATCTAATCTCAGCAGGTGGTTTTTCATGGCTTCTGTAGGTGTGTTCCAGGGGCTTAAAACTCCTGCAGACACCCAATGGACTGAAATCCACTGCAGCAGATATAGCTAAGGCTTGAGATCAAAGGGGCTGCTGCATTAAAAATCCAGAAGCAAAGTTCAAAGCAGTCCTCAGTTCACATACCATAGTCACTTCTATCTGTCCATTTTATGCAATATATGGAGCAGATAGGCATAGTTATATAGATATAAAGACTTATGGCTATAGCTATACTGCTAGGTTCAGACGAAGTTATAAACATATGCTGAGTTTTATTGCAGGTATTCTTAGAGAATAAACACGTTGCCCTGTGAGACTGCTTAAAAGAGCTTTTGAAAATATCCACAAGCTACAAATGATGGGGTTTGTCCTCAAATTGTCACTGGTACAGCTCAATATTGCAATCTATAAGTCAGAGGCTGATGGTTGATTCACCTAGAGAATCATAGAATAATAGAATGGTTTGCGTTGGAAAGGACCTTAAGATCATCTAGTTCCAACCCTCTTGCCATACTAATATTAAAACACTTCTAAAATAATAGAAAGGATTCAGGATTAACAGGTTGTTCCATAGAGTGAGTCAGGTAGCAGATGGAAGAATCTAACCTTGAAGGAGCCAATTTCTCTCCTTTGAGAGAGCCAGGCGTGTGAGCATGTTTCTAAGTGTTAGTTTCCTGTAGTTAGACTCCACTTCATGCTGACTAGCTTCCACTAGCAACTGGTATGAGTGCTGATGATTAAAATGGGTAGAATAAGTAGCATGAATATTGATTTTAGGACAACATCATCAGAACAAACCCAATTTTACAAAAACTGAGAACCTCAAAATCAATAGTAAAAACTCATGGGTAAGGCAGTGGGAGTGTGTGGGTACAGCATCTGTAAATCACATTGCTTTTGAATGGCTGTATAAAATATGTTTTAGTTACAAACTACGATTGGGTTCAATACAACTACAATGGGATAAAATGTTGTGGCCTTTGATGTACGGGAGGTCAGAGTAGCTGCTTTAATGCCTTTCTGGCATTACTCTATGAATATCTGAATCTATGAAAAATAAATCAATATTAGGGGGAAATGATGCATTGTAACTAAGTCACTCTACTCCTACTTCTAGCAGATACATTTGTACTTGCCTCCTAGTACTTTTGTGAGACTGGCAGTCTTACCACTGAGTTCAATGGGAGCTAAAAAAGGCTGATAATAAGACCTTTTAAAAATCATGTCCTTAATGTTTCTAAAGTCATTTAAGCGGCTTTCAATTGCCTATCTTTTGCTATATTTCTTCCTTTTATTTCTTCATTTTTTTTCGCGAAAAATATGAGAAGTGAAAGCCAGGTAGAGCTACTGAGCTGCAGCTTGCTCCAGACATACAGGATAGCTCTGACTGTCAAGTGAGAACACTTGGCAAATATTGCCTGAACCAAACATGGTCAAATATTTAAAGAACTGTAAAGTTTCACCATATGTCGCTATATCTCAAGAGCAAGTTAATGTTACTTAGATACACTTTGCTACTTAATACGTATGTTTATATATACCTTTATATATTTCTATGTATTTTCAGGCTGATTCAGCTAATGTATACAAGCATATCTTGTAACTACTTAGGATCAAACCCAGTAGTTTTATAACCTTTGGGATCAGTTAATGATTTAAGACACAAAAATGATCATAAAGATCTGATGTCTGAGCCATTTAAAGTCTGCCTTAAGACAAATATAACTATACAACTCTTAACAACATGGTTGTTTAATTTCTAGTTATGAGATATAAATAATAATTTCTAAATAAAT
>NW_009929646.1:63245-147648 GCF_000696875.1 Nestor notabilis | reverse complement strand
CCTGCCGCCGGGGGTGGGGGGCAGTGCGCAGGCGCATGGTGCCGGCGCCCTTTCGAACGGGGCTGAGGCGGTGCGAGGAGAGGAGTAAATGGTCAATACTCGTCAGCGGTAACTTGCTCGGTCCTCTTGGAGCCGGCAGAACAAAGCGGAGCCAGCCCTCACCTGAACAGCACAGCGACGTTAGGTTGCAGGGGAGAGACCGGTTAGAATAACCCGCAGCTGTGAAGCGGCGCTGAGGAGAAGGGGCAGGTTGGTGAGGGAGGACAGGCCGGGAGGCGTTCAGAGGTGCACCAAACAGGTATGCCGTGCCTTTGAAGGCCAGGAAGAAAGTGAGACAGAGCTTACAAGGTGAAGGTAGAAGTGGGAGGGAGCAGGGTGGCACTAGGTTCAACCATCCCGTGAGGGTGAGGGGGTAGGTGAGGCGTTTCATAGTAATTAAGTATCCAAAGGGCAAGAGTATGTGTAAAGAAGAAGTTTTACCACCTATATAGAGCCAGGCACAAGCAACAAGTTCTCAAAATACACTGGGAACAGCTCTATTTCAAAAGGGCAATACTAGAAAGCCTTATTTTAAATAGGAGAAATAGAAAGAAGGGAAGATAGTCACATAAAGTGAACATCAGTTAAGAGATTCCTGAGGAATATAGCATCCAGAAAAAGTGAAGAATTAACCAAACCTATTTGGCTTTCCTACAGAACCTGAAAAGATTTTATGATCTTTGCTGAAGGTTGTGATATTAAATTGTTAACAAGGACTTGCAGAAATCATTTTTAAGTGGGGGATTTCTTCATTTCATGAAATAGAACTGAACCTACCAGTCACCAGGTGAAGGAGAATGCTTCCCTTTTCTGTCTGGTTTGGCTTTGGGTTTATTTTGGTTTGGGGATTTGGGGTGTTTTCCAGTCTCCAGAGCAAGATACCTATTGTACAACTCACTGTTGCTGTTATACCTTTAAGGTAACTTTTAAACTGCAAAACTGTGGCTTTATGGTTTAAGTTCAGTAATTTGTCTAATCCAGTCAAGGCAATTGTTTCTTAGTATCTCCTCCCCCTTTCTGAAGTGCTTACAATATACTGGAGTCTTCAGGCAAAACAAAAACACAGGCCAAGAGAAAAAGCTCTTTGGAAAAATAGAGGATCCTGCTCCTTTACTCTGACCTCTGCCACCTTATTCAGCTGTGTTTCTTCCTTGTCAGTCTATCACAAGGAGACTTCTACCAACACAAAACACTTCAAATCATTTTAGATCCCAGTTCTATCTCACCAGGTTTTATAGGGAAAGCTCCTGAAGGGATAAATAACTGAACTCTTTTTCTCTTCCTCATAGAAGGACATCTTGGCAAATCAGTGTAAAATTACAAGGTGATATACCTCCTAACTTCTGCAGTCATACTGGGCCCCATAAAAGTAATGATTTTAAGCCTCATGTGATTGATTCTTTCAGGCGTGGTACAGTCATTTAAACAAATGCTCTAGAGATCTGAATTTGCCCAAAGGAGCAACACTTCTTTATCCCTTTGACTGGGAGGGTGTTGCAGGGACAAGAATTTCATTCCACAGACAGAAGGTGGTGTTTTGGGTTGTCATCCTATAACAGTCCAGTCATTTCTACACGAGGCTGCCAAGGCTGTCTGTCTTCCGCCACTGTTTCTGTTGACCATGCTACCCCACCGTATCTGGCATTGGCTTGCACTACCTCCTTGCCTACAGGAGGTAAGATTGGTCAACCAGGTATTTCAAACATCCTGACCTTGTGAACACCTGTAACAGAAGAAAATCTCTTTGAAAGCGACAAGTAGTTAAATGCAATTGTAATTATTCCACAGAGGTATCTGCTGGTCTCCCCTTGAGTCCTTATGGAGTTAACAGAAAGAAATTATGCCTTATTTTGTTTCCATGCTACAAAGTGGCATCAGCATCTCCTAACTATAAAATAATTACTCCATGGCAGTATCAGATTACCTCTTCCACAGATACTGAAGCTGTTCTATTTGTGATAGCCAACAGAGTTGATTGGACTTTTGTAATAGCAGAGGAGTATGTAATTAGTCTGTCTTCACAGGCAGCTTTTATGTAGTAGAGCAGAATTTCCTACATGAGTATTGCTTAGCAAGGAAGAAGTGAGCACTGAAGACTAATGTGGAAAGAGGTATGCTCACACGCCCATTTGCAGTCAGAAATACCCATCTCATCATGAATGAATTTAGTGCTTAAGTGTTTTTGGAAATGGTGATTAAGACATTATGTTACACTCTTGAACGAGGTGATTAATGGTCCCTCAAAAATCCACACAAGGTCTCAGCTGTAACTTTTCTTACTGTTTTCATCTCTGTTGGAGACAATAAAGGAAGAAAGGGTGTGAAACAAAGTGATAATGATTTATGGCTTTTGGGCTGTAACAGCTTTGGCTTATAAGCCTAAAGAGCTTAACGTTGGGTGTACAGACATCTCAATCACACCAAGGGTGGCTGTCAGAAAACAGCTTGTCGGATTTGATCTGGAGGGGTTTACAAAGCATCCTGTAATGAAGCGTGATTATTGCAGTCACAAACACCAGATGAGAAGTCAGAAAATAAACTTGGTCCAAGTATTTGTTGTATGAAGAGTTTGGAAATATTATTGCTCCTTGATCTCCATTTTTCTTCCCTTACCTATGATTACATATGGTTAAAGTTGGTGTCATGTTAAACCTCCAGTGCTGATGAGCAACCCTAACCAAAACATGTACTCCATGATGCGAAGTCCTTGATTTTAATCACCATTGTTTAATTACCTTGGTTAAAGGAATTTGGTTGCTCCTAAAAGGTTTTATTTTAGACAAACAGAAATATCCCCATGTAAACGTCAGTTTTCTTATTTAATGTTACCAACGTGTTCAAAATAATAGAATTGTATAGAATTGTCAGCATTAAATGCTTCTTCAGTATACAAGCTTTATTCCAGTTTTGCTAGCTTAATTTTGTTCTGAACATCAGGGAAGATGGTATATCATACACATTATCATTAGCTTGTGTTGGCCAGCTAATACATGGTTGGGAGCAGAATCCTCATTAAAGAACTTATTTCTTAAGTTCAAAAACCTCATCCTCCTTCAGTTAACTGTCAGAATCCAATCCAAGGGATCCGTGAAGATCATGTTTTCCACACTGAGGACTGCAGATGAGCAGCTAGCCATCAATATCTACCTTGGGTTACTAGTTAATCTGATCTTTAGCAATACCTTTTCCTTTATTTTAAACATAGTCTTCTCCCCGCTAGGGAAGAAGAAAATACATTATTCATATAAATGTATTTTGGTTTGGAGGATGGTGTCTCCCACCCTAGCATACTGATGTAAAGAAAACTTTACAAGGAGCTGTGAAGCAGTAGAACAGGGGTACTGTTCTTATTAAATCTGGAGTGGCCAATAGATGACATATCCTCTTAAATCCTGCTTAGACTTAGAAGGATCAATCTATATACCTTGTGCATCTACTTGGCTTTGTAATTGTGTCCTTACCTATTATGTTGTTTAATTAAACGTTAAAATATAATTACATTGGGGGGGTTGTGTTGGAAGATTCTTGTGTGCACTTACTCTTAAATATACTCTTCATTTTTGTGAACGGTACCATTTGCAAAAGGGAAGGTTTACAGTCTGGAACATCTTTCTCTGTGTGAACACAGGCACAGCTATGCTGTGGTCCTGACTGTGCCTTTGCATAGCACTGCAATATAAATAAAATTATTTCATATCTTTAGAAAAGTTATCTCCTTGCAATATAATATGCTGTATTTCCCAAATTCACTAACATAAATCAAATTAAGAATTCTGGTTTATACAAAACCTGGCAATGATATATGATTATATATGGTTAAAGTTGATGTTACGTTAAACTTCCGATGCTGATGAGCAACCCTAATGTCTGTAACCAAAACTTCTACTCCAAGTGCTCAAGTGTACCTAGTTACTTCTGCCAGGAACTAGAAACTGAAGAATTAGGTTTGGCCTTAATGGTGTCAGTAGAAACACAGAAACCTCTACCCCACCATTTCTTGTGGACAAATAGCATAAGTCCTAAATTCCTCAGTTTCTGAGCAATACCTTGCTAAGCCAGAATAATGTTTAACTTTTCATTTCATATTGCATCGCAGGCACCTTCTAGTACTGTTAAAGTGCATACACTAAAAAATGAAGAAAAAAAGTCTAGTGTATTTTTGGGGCTTTTATTTGCTCTGAAGGAATATCTGAGACATTAGTGAAGGGTTTGTTGGTTTTGTGGTTTGGTTTTCTTTCTCTTTAAGCCTTGGAGCTTTAACCTTATAGTTCAAAATTGCCTAATTAACCTGCCATGGCCTTGCTGCTCCATTAAGCTGTGTCTTCTGTCACATTGCACTCATTTAAGCAGAGTGTCTTCAGTCCCACTGGGCTTAAAAATGTGTATTGTTTAGCAGCTGCATGTACATGTTCTAAGGAAGCGCTGTATATTTTTGGTGCTGTAAGGAAAAGAGATATCTCAGGCAGGTGTTCCTTGTAGCTCTAAGGAAATGCCAAAAAAGTCATTATCATCATATTCAGCAATAGCTTGTCAAAGAGCAAGCAAGTTCTATCCTTGCATCTAAACAGCAAGCGGAATTAGAATCATTCCCAGTGCTCTGCTCCCGTCTCCCCTTTTATCTTCTTTAAAGCCACTTCCAGTGTGGCTCTGACATTCACACACTATACAAGGGTGACATATCTGGACTCTGTTGGCTAAGTTTATTGCTAAGCACATTTCCTAAGTGATGAGGCACAAATGTCAGTATGTAAGTGCCACTCATATCCCTAAACCTTAGGAGAAACAGGGTAGGTAAGAGCTCTCCAAGTTCACACATGATTCCATGAAAATAAATTGAGTGGAAATGAGAGCCTGAGGCACTGAAGAGGTGACATGAGCAACAGAGAAAGTGACTTTGCATATTCATTTTAACATAGCCTCCCCTGGTAAAAGACCCTGGCTCCAGGAAGAACTCTGCAGCATTAAAGGGAGGTGGAGGGATCCTCTACTCCCAGTAGTTAACCCTGGAATCAGAGAACGCATTTTACCTCTATCCACTTGGGATGTGACAAGTCAAATCCAAGCATTGTCCCATTTTCTTCCAAGCTTTTTATCTCCAAACTTTGAAGAAAACAGAAGGTCCTTTTGGATCAAGTTCAGTCTGTCTTTAGGATCCCTGCTAGAGAGGTGCCACACTGCTTGTGGTAACCTCTTCTCCTGAAGTCCAGATGAAAAGGCATGACTCGGCTGCAGTAATGCTTAGGTCCACCTTGGAAGAGGCATTTTTGGTGCTAACAGTTTCCATGCCTAATAAAGCAGAATTCTAGGAGTCTACCCTGGCTCTCAAATCTGATTTAACTCAGGCTGACTTCATCTTCCTCCAACTCACAACTGGATTATGAATGGCTTTTAAGATTAGAAGATACCTGCTCATTCTGGTCAAAAATCATCATGATTACATCTTCTTGAATACAAACAAGATGTAGATTTAAACCCTAGTGGACAGGTTTGTTTTTGTGAAAGGTTTAACAGTGGTGCATTTCATCTTCATCTAGTGAAGTTACAAGTTAAGCTAACTGAAAAGGAAGAATATGAGATCTTATTCGTATAGGTTCAAAGAAAATAACAGTGTTATAGTTAACACCACCCAAGTTCATGTGGGCAAGGATTTATGCATCTATAAAGGAGACTGCATTTGATCTAATTATACTGAATTAAAGATAAATTACAGTTAAACCCGTAGGGGGAAGGATGAGGATTGTGGAGAGTTTTTAAAGTATTTTTAATTAATTTTCTAAATATGTTTACTTTGCAGTTCATAGAAAATTGATAGTCCTATAGCTTCCCTCAGCGAAACAAGACTTCCTCAAGCTGTGATAAGTACTTCTCAACATTTAAGTATGTAGGACATTTTATACCTTTAGTAGTATACACCAATTCATTTTTTTCTTGCAATGCACAGCATCCAGAACTTACCCGTAAGGTAACAACTTACAGTCAGGAAGTTAGACTTGCATTGAAAATGTTACCAACACATTTACAAATCCAAATTCAGATATGTATGGTTTAACATCTTAAACATTTTAGGAGTTATTTGCCAAATCCTTAGAACCTGACAGAAGACACACAGTTTAAGAAAGCAGAATTATAAAAGGATTCATTTTCAGATGACTGAAGGCAGCTACTTTGAAAGACACTTTTAGATGAGCTGCTTTCTTTAAAGAAATATTTCTTCATTGTACTGAGAAGAGATTTGGAATACCAGCAAAACCCTTCACTACATTGCAAATATTTTACAGTCATGGTTCTGATGGGTGACTTCAACTACCCAGGCATTTGTTGGAAGAACAACACAGCAGCTTACATATCACCCATCAAGCTCCTGGAATGTGTAGAGGACTGCTTCCTCATACAAATATTAGATGTGCCAACCAGGAATGAGGCACTTCTGGACCTGCTTCTCACAAACCAAGAAAACCTGCTTTGTAATATCTCTGTTAGTGATAGCCTTGGTTGCAGATTGTGATTGCAAGATTGTGGAGTGTCCTGCTGAGCATGCTGAAGGCTAGTACTAAGACAAAGGTTTTAGATTTTAGAAGAGCTAACTTCAGTTTGGGGTCTGGGGGGTTCTATGAGAAGCTTCCATGGAGGGTAAAGGAGCTAGCAAATACTTGTGGTTTTTCAAGAACACTCTCCTGGAAGCACAAAAGCAGTTCATCCTCTTTAAAGGTATGGAAAGTAGGCAGGGCAAGAGACCCCTTGGCTTAAGTGTGAGCTTCTGAGTCTGCTCAAAACCAAGAGAAATGTACCAGAGAGGGGAAGGTGACAAATACATTTTGAGAACTACAAGGACATTGCCAGGGTGTGCAGTGATTCAGTTAGAAAAGCAAAAGCTCAGCTCAAATTGAAAGAAGAACAACACAGCAGCTTACATATCACCCATCAAGCTCCTGGAATGTGTAGAGGACTGCTTCCTCATACAAATATTAGATGTGCCAACCAGGAATGAGGCACTTCTGGACCTGCTTCTCACAAACCAAGAAAACCTGCTTTGTAATATCTCTGTTAGTGATAGCCTTGGTTGCAGATTGTGATTGCAAGATTGTGGAGTGTCCTGCTGAGCATGCTGAAGGCTAGTACTAAGACAAAGGTTTTAGATTTTAGAAGAGCTAACTTCAGTTTGGGGTCTGGGGGGTTCTATGAGAAGCTTCCATGGAGGGTAAAGGAGCTAGCAAATACTTGTGGTTTTTCAAGAACACTCTCCTGGAAGCATAAAAGCAGTTCATCCTCTTTAAAGGTATGGAAAGTAGGCAGGGCAAGAGACCCCTTGGCTTAAGTGTGAGCTTCTGAGTCTGCTCAAAACCAAGAGAAATGTACCAGAGAGGGGAAGGTGACAAATACATTTTGAGAACTACAAGGACATTGCCAGGGTGTGCAGTGATTCAGTTAGAAAAGCAAAAGCTCAGCTCAAATTGAAATTGGCCAGAGATGTCAAAAACTACAAGAAAGAATTCTTCATATGTAGACAATAAGCAGAAATAGAAATAAAGCATTGGCCCGCTATTAAACACAGAGGTGAATTAGTCCCCACAATGCTGAAAAGGCAGAGGTTCTCAACAGTTTCTTCACCTCTGTTTTTACCAGCGCTGTTGAGCGCCAGGCCTTGGGAACAAAAATCCAGGTTGATACAAATAGAGACCCGCTGTCAGTGAAGGAATAGTTGTTATATGAACTATTACAGGAGCTTGGCTCCTGTAAATCCATGGGCTCTGAAGTTTTCCACCTGAAGGTGTTAAGAGAGCTGGCTGACATTGTTGCAAGGTGCTCTCTATGATCTTTGAGACATTGTGGAGATGTCTCAGAAGACTGGAAGAAGGCTTATGTCACCCCCATCTACAAGAAAGACTTAAATGAGGATCCAGGAAATTAAGGCCTATCAGTCATATCTGAAGTCTCTGGGAAGGTTATGGAAGTAATCCTCCTGGGGGCTATCACCAATCAAATAAAGCATGTGATTAGGAAAAGCCAGCATGGATTCACCAGGGGCAAATTGTGCTTGACAAACTTGATGGATTGACAAAGTAACCTGCTTGGTTGATGTAGGGTGAGCAGTGGACATTTTCTACTTGGATACAGTTTCCTACAGCTGCCTCCTAGAGAAACTGATGTGTTATGGTCTTGACAAGTGGTCTGTGCACCGGGTGGAGAACTGGCTGACCAGCTGCACCTAGAAGGTGGTGGTAAATGGCTTCTTTTCCAGCTGGCAAACTGTCACAAGTGGGGTCCACCAGGTGTTGATACTGGGCCCAATGCTGTTCAATATCTTTGTAAGTGATCTGGATGATGGGATCAGGTGTACCATGGTAAAGTTTGCTGATGATACCAAACTGAGTGAGGAAGTGGACATTTAGGAAGGGAGAGCCACCCTGCAGGATGACCTGGAAAGAATGGAAGAGTGGTCTAACAAGAACCTTATGGAGTTCAACAAGGACAAGAATAAGGTCTTGCACCTGGGAAAACATAATCTAGGAGTGCAGCACAGGCTGGGATCTACCTGACTCGGGAGCAGCTCTGTGGAAAGGGACCTGGGGGTCCTGGTGGACAAACAAGCTCAATGAGTGAACAGTGGGCAGCCACAGCAAAGAAAGCCAACATGATGCTGGGTTGCAGCAACAGAGATAAAGATGTCACTGTCCCAGTCTACTTAGCATTTGTCAGGCCACACCTGGAGTACTGTGTTCATTTTTGGTGGCCACTATACAGAATTGGTGTGGATAGGCTGGAGAGGGTCCAGGCCCCAGGAAAGAGCCACAGAGAGATGATCAAAGGACTGCGAAGCCTGCCACATGAGGAAAGGCTGAGAGAACTGGGTTGGTTTGGCCTTGAGAAAAGAAGGCTCAGGGAAGACCTTATCACAGGGTTACAGTATGTAAATGGTGGTTACAAAGAAGATTCCTTTTTACAAGGAATCACATGGAAAAGATGAGGGATGATGGGCACAAGTTACTCCTGGGGAGATTCCAGTTGGACATGAGAGGAAAATTTTTCACAATGAGAACAATCAGCCCTTGGAATAATCTCCCTAGGGAAGTGGTGGGTTCTCCAATCTTGGACACTTCTAAAATTCAGCTGGACAGGGTGCTGGGCCACCTTGCCTAGACTGTGCTTTTGCCAAGAAAAGTTGGACCAGAGGATCCTTGAGGTCCCTTCTAACCTGGTGTTCTGTGATTCTATGACATAACTTTCAACCAGGATCAAACTGAGATCTTATCTGTAGTAATTAGTCAACTCTAGATAACTGCAGATCTTTTACTGCAGATGACTGGTCTGTTTTTCAAAGAACATACTTGAAATTATTCATCCTTATTAGAAATGCATTTCAATAAAACACCTTAAAATAACATATAGGAGAATGAAAAATTTCCATCAAGAAAAACTATGCATAGGAACAAAATTCCCCTCCCCAAATGGCAAAGTAAGTTAAATATTTCTGTTAAAACACTATAAAAAGTATCAACACAAAAGTTTAATGATGTAGTCTCAAGCTTGCACACACAGGAAGTATGCTACCCATAAAATCAGGGGAAATAGATTAGCAATCTAGAGACCAGATGGTTAGTATTTACTTGCTGCATAACACCACCAAATGTTCCTAAATTTCTTTTTCAAATTTGCCTTTCACATTACATTATCAGCATATGAACTGATCCTGCAAACATATACATACCAGCTTCAGTAAATTTATTCATTTGAGTAGTCCCATTGACTTCGGTACAAGAAACTATGCACAGAACCAGGCTGTCAACTTAGGGGAAGGCTACAGACTTGCAAACTCTTCTTGCCTCTGCTGAATTGGGCAGATTAAGTCTGGAAAAATAATTTAGGAATTCTGGATATGTGTTTTTCTGCTGGTTTTGTACTTTCCAAGAGAGATAGCTGTTTATGGAGAAAATTATAAAAGGCATTCCATGTCCATAAATATATGGCCTGGTTTTCTGGATAACTGTTAAACTTGGCAGGGCCTGAAATAAACTGAAATCTTAAAATGCTCCTCCAATTTGAATACAAGGAATAAAAGAAAAAGTCACAAACTATTTTAAGCAGAGAATTGTTAATACCAACATGAGAAAATGCTGTTTAATTATAATGGGATCTTTATACAAATTACTTAACAGCTCTTTGTGAGTTGGTGAAAAATATTTTTGCTTCCAAATATTTGTCCAGAGGCTTATTTTCTTCGGTGGGGGAAAGAAAAAAAAGTCACTACTTGCTGTATACTATTTATAACTTGTCTAAGTTATCTATAGGAGTTATCTGTTCAAAATATACAGGATTTCACTAGTGTTAGCTCTTCATAATGGAACTTTTCCCCTTCAACATTATGTTTTTCCTGCCATTTTCACTTTCCTGTCTTTTAAAATGTTGTGTACCTTCTCATCCCTGTCATTACCAGCTTTGTTTTGGAGGCGTTCACTTTGCCCCTTTGCCCAATGTATTTTTTCCCATCTTTCCTTTCCATCACAATCCGCCGCTCAATTGCTTGCATGTTTCTCAATGTCTCGTTTTCTCATCTGCCTCCTCAGGTTCCTTTTCATTCTATTTTTACATCTCTCACAAAGTCACCTGCCTCCAGGCAGTGTGTTTCCTCCCCTATTTATTTTTTTTCCACTTGCACCATCTGTGTGTGTATATGTAATACAAGCGCTTCATTTAGTGAAAGTGATATCATACTGTGCTGACCCCGTTACTCTCCTGAAAATAAGGAATTTATTTTCCTATGCAACAGTTTATTTGTTGATCACACTTTGAGAAGCCACGAGGGAGTTCCTTTAATGTCATAGTTACAGTGATAAACTTGAGTAACCCCCGATGTGCTCTGCTTGAATACTTATTACACTCTAAACTCCCTACTTATACAGACACAGCAAGTATCTCAGTTTTCCCAAGCCAGGAATTGTACCAAGTGTTTTAGTTCTAGGCAGGTCTTTCAATTTATAATTAGTCAGAATATTTCAGACATTTATTCATCTTTACCTGCAGCAAATTGTCCCAGATAGATGAGAAATGTATGCCTACCTTAAAAAACAACACATCCAAAAAAACCCCCAAAACTCCAAACAAACAGGAAAATCACTCAACCTACCGTTTCAAGTAAATATTCAGTCTTTACTAAACCAAACCAAAGAGCAGCAGAAAGAAACTATGGGTAGGTAGGGAATTTTCAAATTGTTGCCAAAAAGAGTATCAGAAAAATTCTGTCATATATGAAATTTGTTCTGTTTGCCTACAGCAGTGCTGTGCTTACTGTCTGGACAAAAACAGGGCTAGAAAACAGATAATCCAGAAGGATGGGAATAAAGCCTTTTGTTAAAGAGATGAGGCTTTAAAACTGAACTTCTAAATTTAACTACAACTGTTTTATAGAGAAACAGAATCTCACAACCTCCAAAAAACACCACTTCTTTTAATGCAGTTATGTAAGACAAAGTTCAGAGTCTCATCTAGAATGCTGTATATCATCTTGGTCATTCCTCTTTAAAAAGGATGAACTCAAATTGCAAAATCAGTAAAACAGTCATCAGAATAATCCCTACCTTACAAAATAGTTACTCTTCTGAAGAAGGGCTGCATGGGACTCGACCTCTGGTTCTCAAGAGTGAATGCTACAGAAAGCGGCAAAATCACAGTGTTGATACAAGAAGAAATTAGTATAAATTGACCAGGAATAATCCTAGAAGCAATCTTCTAAATTGCAGCTTACCCAGCTGTAATGCAGCTCTTCATATAATTCTGGGAACAAAACATGTAATTCATTTTAAGATACAGGTCCACACATTTACAAAAAGGATTATATGACATGGTTGCTTGTGCTAGCAGGGAAGGAATCAGTGGATTTCCTCCATTCCTGCATTCCTACAGCACTGGAGTTATAATTCTCATAGCATGCAAGGAGAGGGGCTACTGACTCTAAGGTGCAAGATTCAAATATGCTGCCATTGTTATTGCTCATTAATTGGATTTAATTGTTGTAAGATTGTTATAAGATTCAAGTAGATAGTATCAGTAAATATTATTAATTCCCATGGAGTTAGGGAAGAGTTTCTTTATATCTTACTGTAAACAAGTTTAAGTGTCAGGAACACTACGACATGGATACATCAGCCTACCCAACAGATCGACATCTGGAATGTGTAAAACCATGACAAAGCACACAACATATATTCCCTCTCTCCTATATGACAGTGCTCTGGTAAGTGTTCTAATCACCCACATGACATTAGGAATAGTCCTGCTTTTTAAGAGTAGTTCTGCAGGCAGAGATGAAATAAGGTTTCATGATTCTCTTTCAGATACGATGAATTCAATTTACATACAAAAAAAGCATTTGGAACTTCACATCAGCTATCACCCTACCTTTGTAGAATCAGACCAACAATTGCCCTTTTTCCAGTCACCCAATCACCTTAGTAAAGGTGGAGTAAAGGAAAGTTACTTCGTTTTTACTTCAGCAGCCACCATTTTCCTGCAAGTTCAGTTGTCTCCTACATTTGCATTATCCTGTTGTCATGAATTAAGCTCTGTAGGAACTGGGCCACAGTTACATACTTAATCATTCCTAATCTTCATACCTGCAGGACCTTCTAAGAAATATTTCCACATATTATTAATTTGTTTGGTGAGTATAACCTTTATCATGTTCACTAACCCTAATTACAGATTAATTGGCTGGATCTGGGGTTTAAACTAACATTAGCTAAGGGAACAACACATTAAATTATATAGGAAAATGCATACACCTTCAAAAACAAAGTTTCAAGAGGGGTTATTATTTAATAGTGAGAATGGAAAATGGCCTGAGCTCGTAGTACTAACATTAATTCTATACTTCCTATACCTGAATCTAATCTTCAGTCTTGAAATACAGTGAAAGCAGCAGAAATAAGATTTTCAAGGAAAACGCAAAAACAAATGGTATACAGGAAATTCAGCCAACGAATTTCTGTATTTATATTAAAGGTTATTTCAATGTCATATTTCATTGAAGAACCGAACACTTGCTGGGACTTCAGCAATTTAAATACAATCCTTTATTCCTCCGGCTCCCTCTTGTGGTATATCAATGTTGATCTGCTTTGCAGACCACACCTTAGAACATTGAACTGTACACCGAAGCTGTGCCATGAGCAAATACCACTATAGGGGTGTTGAATGATCTTCATTACTTCCATCTCTATATTTTGGGTATCGGTATAGGAGATATTTACACTGCAAATAAGAATTAAAAGCCTTCGACTATGGTTACCTCTCCTAGTACTTTTCACTGTCCCAAAGCATATCTGCCCAGCGATAATAAATAAGTTTCTTCTTTTTCTTTATTTCATTTGATAGATTATATATATTTATGTATTTACACACAGTACAATATTTTTCTTTTGTGATAGAGATTAAATGAGAATTTTCATTGCTGGTTGTTCTTTAAGTCAACAGATTCCAGTTAATGAAAAAAATTAAACATTTAATATCAAAAGCAATTTCAAGTATCTTCTATACATTTTAGTATTCAGTATATAGTAAGGTGGTTTGGGGGGTTTCTTTTTATATCAAAAGGGTATTTGAATAGACTATTTTTAACCTAATACTTTAGAGTACTATTCATATCAGGCAGGGAGTTTAAAATCATGTATCTCATGGCCCCATCTAGCTCTTCACAAGAGCCACAGGTCACTTGTACAATCACAATGTGTTTCAAAACAGGGTTTAATCATCAGCAAAGTCAAGATGCAATTACCATGTTTAGAAATGTAGTATTTCATTCTCCTACATGTCAAACTATAGTCCTTGATGTGAAGCAATGTACAACACCACTGTTTGTAAAACAATACCTGACCTAGGCATAAATAGTACTGAAGTTCCCAGAGCTATTCATCCTTTAACCTTTCTGTATAAAAATAATTCAACTTACGCATATATTGCACTAATTTTATCATACTGGATAGCTCTCACTCTGTATTATCTGTTCTCTTTGCTTAACTAAGATTACACTAGGGTTTTAATTTCCATGGAAAACCTGGGAAGAGGGCAACAGACACACATATGGTGTGCAGTAAAGGGATATCTGTTATATCAATAGTAATCTCAGAGGCATTCACAAAGGAGACTACACATTAGATTTGGAGATCATTTTTTCCAGTAGATTCATCATTCTCTCCTGTAACTGTAAGCTTTGAACTTGAATGATGTTTTGCTGATCCAGAATCCTGCGCACTTCTCTACAGGTTTCTTCCATAGCTCTACTCAACTTCTTCTGTTCTTCCAACATGGCCTCCATTAATTTTAGCTTCTTCTTTTGGAAACTGCAGCTTTGCATTTTTCTTTTCTTAACTGGTCTTTCTTCAGCTCTGAAATGTGAATATTTGTTAATTAAATTCATTTATATATAAAAAAACCCAACTATGTTAGAACCAAAAAATTCTACACTACATTCTTGGCCAAGCTAAAACCTAGTCCTATTTTTAAACCCCTCTGTGTTCTCCAGTAAATCCTCTCTCAAGTTTGTGCCAGAATATAAGCATTTAGTGCGAATGGCTGGCTTACTTGCATAGTCTTACAGGCTGGGGAAAAAAAAATAAAAAAAAAAAAACCAACCGAAAAAACAACCCACCAAGGAAAAAAACACAGTTTTTAAATTTCATCCGTTTTTATAAGACTTTAAAACAAGGCATCATTTGGGGGGGAGAAGGTGTTTTTTTAAATCTTGATATTCCTTACACGTTGAATTTGTATATTGAGAGAGGCCAAATTTTGCTTATTTGGCCATTAAAACTACAAATTTAGAGCTGCAACAACCATCCCATACAGAGAAAGTGCTGCACTGTTATGTGTGGTATAAGTTACAGCTTGTTTTTTAACACATTGCATAAGTGTCGTGGTTCAAGCCCAGCCGGCAACTTGGAACCACGCAGCCGCTCGCTCACTCTCCTCGCTCGCTCCCGGAGGGATGGGGAGGAGAATCGGAGGAATGTAACTCCCACAGGTTGAGATAACAGCTCTCCAGTAACTAAGGTATAATACAAACCACTACTGCTACCAATAATAATGATAAGAGGAATAACAAGGGGAGAGGACACAACCGCTCACCACCCGCCGACCGATACCCAGCCCGACCCGAGCAGCGATCTGGGCCTTCCGGGTAACTCTCCCCAGTTTATATACTGGGCATGACGTGCTGTGGTATGGAATACCCCTTTGGCCAGTTTGGGTCAGGTGTCCTGCCTCTGCTTCCTCCTGGCTTCCCCTCCTCTCTGGCAGAGCATGAGACTGAGAAAGTCCTTGGTCAGAGTAAACATTACTTAGCAACAACTAAAAACATCGGTGTTATCAGCGTTGTTCCCAGACTGAAAGTCAAAACCACAGCACGACACCAGCTACTAAGAAGGAGAAAAAATGACTGCTGTAGCTGAACCCAGGACAATAAGTAAGGCTGGTCCCAGTACAGAATACTAGTCTTAGAACTAGCCCTTGCACTGAACACTTATTTATATATTTCATCACAAAACATTTTAAACAACATAAAAATATAGCAAGATAAGGCTTAAAGGATTCCCTCTTTTCTTAGTGGATGAGGGTCTGTGGATGTTGTCTACCTGACTTCAACTAAGCCTTTGCCACCATTTCCCACTGGCTGCTCATGGCTTGGACAGGTGTACTCTTGCTGGGTAAAAACCTGGCTAAACCCAAAGAGTGGTGGTGGATGGAACTAAATCCAGGTGGTGGCCAACTGGTCACAAGTGGTGTTCCCCAAGGGTCAGCATTGAGGCCAGTTCTATTTAATATCTCTACAAATTATCTAGATGAGGGGATTGAGTGCCCCTTCAGTAAGTCTGTAGATGATACCAAGTTGGGCAGGAATGTTGATCCGCTGGAGGGTAGGAAGGCTCTGCAGAGGGATCTGGACAAGCGGGATCAATGGGCTGAGGCTGTTTTTGTGCGAGGTCCAACAAGGTTCAGGTCCAGGTCCTGCATCTGGGCCACAACAACCTCATGTAGTGCTACAGGCTTAGGGAAGAGTGGCTGGAAAGCTGCTCAGTGGAAAAGGCCCTGGGGATGCTGACTAAAGGCTGCCAAACTTGAGCAGCTGGTGCCTAGGCAGCCAAGGTGGCTGACAGCATCCTGGCCTGTATCAGAAACAGCATAGCCAGCAGGGCCAAGGCAGTGACCATCTCCCTGTACTTGGCACTGAGGAGGCCACACCTTGAATACTGTGTTCAGTTCTGGGCCTCTCACTACAAGAAAGACATTGAGGTGCTGGAGCAGGTCCAGAGAAGAACAAAGAAGCTCATGAAGAGTCTGGAACACAAGTCTTATGAGAAGCAGCTGAGGGAACTGAGGTTATTTAGCCTGGAGAAAAGGAGGCGGGGGGTGGGGGAGGGACACGACCTTATCAGTATCTACAACTACCTGAAAAGAGGTTGTAGTGAGGTGGGTGTTGGTTTCTTTGCCCTAGGAACAAGTGAAAGCGGAAGTGTAACCTCCAGTTACAGCCAGATAACTTCTTTCCTAACCTAAAGCAATAGTCCACGTGTTCATTCACACTTTATCTAACTCCAGACTGGTTCCCCAGCATCATAGTTATCTGATGATTGGCCTTTTAAGTCCCTTCACGCAAAGAGCAATTTCAGTCATGTTCTGCCAAATGCAGTATCCTTTCTAGGCAAAATGCAGTAATGAGATGGCACAGTTGTGAGTAGTATGCCATGTCAACACCTTGCAGATTTCAAGACATCCTTGAATAAGGATAACTTGAACTCTTGAAGAATGTGTTTTTATTAATGTGAAGAAGGGGAGGGAGGTCACTGAGCTGTGGCAGATTTGTATCATAATTTCATTCACATTCTTATCCTACTTGACAGGCTTTGTGCAACAATGACTGTGACATTCAGATCTCTCAGGAAGAGAAATAAACAATCCTAAGCACCTGAAAGACTTAATGCAAATATAACAAAAAGACACAAGCCCCTTGACATTCAGGAGTGCAATTACCCAAAAAGGGGGGAGGTCTATGAAAAGAAACAAGTGGATTAAATTAAATGCTATTGAAATCTTAGAGGAAAAAAAATAGAATTGCTCTTGAGGAAAACTGTGAGTACTGTTTAGTCATTTGAATGTGCTGTCCCCTTATGCACAGCCAAGAAAAAACATCAATCTTCTTTGTAAATTTACACTAACATAGTGAGCAAAGACCACCGGCTTTCAGGTTATCCAAGAATTTAAGTTTACTTGTACAATTCAAAGAGTGAATATAGCATCACACTGCTATAATGATGCTAAGGGAAACAAGAAGTCATCATCTTTACACTAAACAAAACTTTGGAAGGTATACAAAATAAACTCACTTTTGTAGATTCTATATATCATGTTTGATTCTGAGCATCAAATAAATGTGCATAAAACAAAGACACGCTGCTCTGCTCAAACTGTGAGTCAAACTTGCAGCTGATCACTGAGATTATCACAGCCAGACAATCCTGCAAGAGTGGGTCTTGGCTGACAGCAAATTCTGTTTGACCCCATTAACTCTAAGGGCCGGAATAATTTGAAATGTGGTTCTCAAAGAGGTCAAGCAAGTCAAAAAGGTCTGCAGCAGTCTATGGACAACACTGAATCTGCTATTCCAAGGTTCACATCACTGCACTCTCACAAAGAATGCATGCTTTCTGATAGGCTGAACAAGAATCTTTCTGAAATGATGGTATTATTTTAGCCAAAGTCACCTTTTGAATTTAAACCTGCCTTCCCATAGGATTTAAATATTGAAAACACAATCGATCTCTATCGATCTCTATGAAGTACTAGAAAGTAGCTATGGTAAGACCTCCTGCTTGAAATATGTAAGAACTGGCTCCTAGAGCCACAAGAGGGCTTGTGTCTTGTCAAAGTAAGCCCTGGTGAGAACCGTCCTTAATAAGGAATGAGAGAGAAAATCTGGGGCATGTCAGTGGTACTGAGCTGCACTGAGTATTGTGGCACTTTCTTGGCAATTGTGGCTGCCATGTGGGTTTTCATTTCAAACAAGATGAAAAAGAAAGAAATTAAAAAAGGAGATTGAGTGATTTGGATGGAAAGATCTAAAATGAGCCTTTTTTTTTTTTAAGAGAAGGGAAAATAAAATCTTTGAAGTGTTTTCCTAGGGTCTGTGCAGGATTTCAGCTGCTTTTCAGTTGAACAAATTTGGTTCATCAAAAACCTGTAAGATATATAACTATACATCCAATGCAATAACTGTCTGGCACAGCTACAGAGAGGAAAGAAAGGCAAAATGTCTGGTGGTGATGGCAGCTAACTGGGGAACAGTATCAGCAATATCTGCAGTGTGCTAGTAGGTAAAAAGCGCTCAATGACAAGTGCTTGCTCAAATCAGGTTTCAGCACAGATAAATCCCCCCAAAAGCCACGGCACAAGGATTCTTCAAGGTCTCCTTAAGTACTCTCTGTGTTTCTTTACAATTAACAAACACAACTCAGTAATTAGTCTCTACTGAAAAGAAATTTCAGATATCCCTAGCTTTGGTGGTGTTCTCCATCTCCTTTTCTCTCCAGCCACAGTGACTAGTAATGAGAGAGTTTTATGATTGCTCACAAGTCCATAGACTCGGAATTTACAATCCTCTCTTTGCAGAATAGCTCTTGAAGGAGAGCTCTTGAGAAGGGGTCTACAAAAGAAGGATCTAAAGAATCTAATTTATGAATAAAGAACCCTCAGCACCATGAAACAATGTAAAATGTCCAATGATGCCTGAAGGAGTTACTTCAATACTGAAGTGTTTCCTCAGATACTGAGCCATCTTTCTTGAGAAGTTCTAGGTCTCCTGGGTAGCACGCCAGAGACAACACTCCAGTGTCAACAAATTTTTACAATGGAAAGTCGAGAGGAAAGCAGAAATAGGAATATGAGCTCAGCACTGAGTAACCCACCAGCACCAGTATCCTCAAAGAGTTTCAGCTACAAGTATGCCTAGTTTGGCAATCTATAGGCATGAGCATAAGAAAAGATCAGTATTTGCTGTAGCAAACACCTATTGTTTCCTGTTGCTGATTCTCCATATTGCATTTCTGTGCAGCCAACACCTCTGGGACAATAGGAGTGCAACAGATTTTGCCAGCAGCCACAGCCTCTGCCAAAGCAGCATCTCCACTCTGCCTTTGAGATCTGGAGGAAAGAGGGAAAGGGGGGTCTACGAAATCCAGGACCTCAGATACAAAACACTGTTACTCTTGGGCCTCCAGAGTCTATGGCAAGGAGCCTCCAAGAGAATTGGCACAGGTATTCCCCTGACTGCACAAACAAAGTGTGGAAGAGCTCTGTCATTGGGACCGTCTTCCAAGCAGAACTTTGCAGCGTTCGACACAATGCTCTAAAACAGACAATACAAGGTTCAAAAGAAGGAAATGAACCAAGGAAAAGAAAACATTACCTCTCATCTAGGATGCTGAGTGCAAATGACAGTGTGTACTGGAGACCAAGGGGAACAAAGCAAAACCTCCAGATGTAACTAAGCAAGATATTAGGCAAGTCTCAAGTGAATTTGCTGTCTACCTAAGATCAATTTAATTCACTGTTCAATTAGAAGTTCCTTGATAGATTGCCTACGCTCACCCGATACGGCTCATTTCAGGAGTGTGTGTGAATAATCAATGAAGCAGGAGTTGAATACAAAGAGTAATCTGTCTACCAAAATATATCACCTCCACAAAACCATAAAAGCAATTCTTCCTTTCTGACTACTTCATGGCAAAATGGGTCTCCAGTTCCATCAGTTTCTGGAATCTATGGCTTTCAACAGCTAACAGCTGTTTCTGGCTTGTTTCTGCTTTTCTAGCTAACGTACAAATCTGACTAGACCTCCATAATCCATATCTTTATGGAAAATAGTTAACAATTATTTGGAAATAAGCAAACAGTAAGCACAAAGATCTTCAGAGGTTGAGGACTCAAGATCAGGCAACCTGGATCTGAGCCTGGTAAACTAGGCTCATTCAAATACAGCCAAATGCATCCAGGAATTAATGAGGCTCATCCTTGAAGTCAAGTTTATAAAAGAACCACAAAAATGGCTTGGAGCCTGGGCAAAGCATCTTGCTATGATAACTCCGCATAATGAGTTAGGATGCATGACATAATGCACATAGCCTAAAGCTCAAACTTCTTTGTAGATGCTGCCCATTCAGATTTTAAACAGCCATGGCGTCATTTTAGAAAGATTAAAGGCTTTGCCAAAACTCTTATTTCCTGAATTAGAATCCTCACCAAGTTTTAATGTGCTTCCATTAGGCAATTCCTATCTTGGTTAATTTATGTTACCAATTCTTACTGTTTCTCTGTGGGTAAAACTTCTGTACCAAATTATTCAATCTACATTGATCTACTTTTCAATTATTCAATCGACCTTTAAAAATTAAAGAATAGCAAAGATGGTATGATCATGGCACACAACTACCTTGGGGCAAAAAGTGAAAAATACTGAAAGGGTCTCTAATATAGTGAAAAGAAAGAGAAGTAACATCTGAAAGTTTAATTCACTATATTCACATTAGAAACAAGACACTGGTTCAAGCAAAGGATTAATCACTGAACTGATTCCTGTAGAGTGAATTCTCCATCTTCTGAATAGATCAGTTCTAGGCTGTATATCTAGTAAAAAATTTGCAAGAGTGAAATGAATCACAGAAACAAAGAAATGGAGGACAATAGAGACATGTAACAGTCCTCTGCTGAAGGGAAGTGTGCCACAGAACTCCCTCCATAACATTTCTGGGCTCCACAACGGAATAACTGAATTTAAATACATGGATGGTATTTAACGAGAAGTCAGACTAGATGACATGGGGATTTTATTATCGTCTATCATTCTTTAAAAGTAACTCTTTCACCCCCAGCTTCAGTACAATAGAAATGGCAGAAGAGATGAAGTCTGAACCACACTCACAGTCTGTGTAATTACATTCTGTCATTACTTTAACAATGAAAATAGAGACTATAAATTAGTCCACAGGGTGAAAAAACAGTTTTCATTTAGATAAAAAGTCATTTACAGTGGTGTCAGGAATTTTGATTTTAAAAGTTTAAGCTGCAGTACAAGACTCCAACACATTGCATTCTATTGTCTGACAATAATAGAATGATTCTATTATTGTCAGCTGCTGTATGGACACTGCAGTACAATACAAGCTTTGTTGAAGCCCGAGAGCTGCAGTAGAACAATACTAAACAAATAGCAGGCACCCCATTAAAGGGAAACGGGGATTCCAAATGTTTTCTTCATCTGCAAATTGCAGCAAAAATAAAAATTAATTTTATCCCACAATACTTGTATTACCACTAACTAGCACAATTCTGTCCCAAACTCAAAGAATTCAAAATAAAATGCAAAGAAACGTAGTCTCAACTATTTTCATCTTGAGGGTATGTACGTATTGACTGAAGTATAAATCTTGACATATTTCTTTATCATAAATTAAATTCAATAATTTTAAGTCATAAGTTATATAGCCAAGTAGCCTCCTGCTATGTTCAATGATACTGTGACAAATAGGAAGCTGACAGTCAACTGCTGTGTTTGAGATTTTAAATGAATAACGCTAAAGTTTTTAGACATTTAAAAGTTGACTTAAAAAGAAGTATTGATTGAGGTTTTCTTGACTTACTGTTGCCATAACATTATGATTTTTATTACTGAAGATAAAATCCCATAGCATAAACTTACTTTGCACACTTGACTGAACTGTGCAGTCTGTGGCATAGAAAAATAAGGAATATACAATTTTAGAACATACAGCTGTAAAATGCCTCTGGATTTCACATACAGCTGTATGTGTGTATTTTTCAAAATATGTTTCAATATAAGTGCTTTGCATAGCTGTAAAGTACAAAAATTGAGAGAGAAATTAAGAACCTGAAACATTCTTCTAATTTCAAATCCCAGTATTGTCTTTAGTTCCTCTTCTGAATCTGTCAGATCAACTGCGTACCGTTTCGGGTCAAGGGCGTTTACAAAAATGCCAAGATAGACCCAGAGTTTGTATGGCAGTTCTTTTCTCTCCTGTTGACTATTTCAAAGTGTTTTTCAAATACAGGATGACACACTAATTGCTTAAGCTGAAAATTGCTTCTCAGTTCATAATTTTCCATTAGAAACTCTAAAAGAACTATCTTCCACATCTTACCATAGTAGCTCTAACTGATTTTAACCCAGCTGATACCATTAGCAAGTGCTGTATTTCCTTCTGGCCAAGAAAGAGTTCCCTACTCTTCTCTCATTCAGGTGGCTAAATTAAACAGGTCAAAGCTGTACAAGCTTTTCAAACCCCCCTACTGGAATACCACTTTTCCTCCTCTCAGATACTCACCCCGTTAATATCACAAGTGCCTTCTAATTTTTAATCTGATCACAATGCTCACCTGAAATGTTATACTGCTCTCTCAAGTGGTATCTACTGCTTGCCTTTGAAGTAGGACGAAAACCAGTTGTTGCTTGTGAACAAAAAGGTTGCTACAGTTCAAGAATTATAAACCCTAATATATATTCAGTTGCCAAAAAAATAAGTTTTAAATAATAATCAGCTATTCAAGGGCTATGTGGTTGAGTGATTGAATGAATTTACCCTAGTTTTATGCATCCAAGCGTAAGCCTGGAATCAATAATCCAAACTTGTTAGGTTGGTTCTTCTTCCAGCTCAACACCTTCTCAGTTGCATGACTGACAGATAATTTCACTGTTATAGTAAAAGCCTCACAGGCTCACGATAAGGATCTCCAGGACCAACTGTTTTTCCTGCCAGAAAACTGTAATGAGCTCTTATTTCACACCACTCTGGGTGAAAAATGAGACCAGCAAAGTCTAAAAATTGTATCAAGCGTACAACCCTGCCTTTTGTTAAAACGCTGCCTTCCAGAGAACTCCAATCTTATCAACAAAAAGGGAGCACATGTTTGCATTCTCAAACTAGCATTTACTTTGAAAGAGTGACATTCTCAATTGTACATAAAGTGTTCCAATGCACTTTCAAACTGCATGAGTAGCACTTCAGTGTCCACAGAAATATTTACTTGGCAACTTTTCACTATTTTAGTAATAGGTGAAGCCAGAGAAATTTCATACTCATACCAAAAGCAGAACTAGAGCATGCCAAAAATCATCTAAGCTTTATGTTATATCTCTGCTCACAGTGCAGGGCTCTCTTGAACATGGCTATACTCCTATTACAAACGCTCTACCTCACATGAGCTGTGACATGCATGCTGAGTTTTGGCAATATTATACAACTTTTTGCCCGGTCGTCCTACTCTCTTCCGGTCTTTCATAAAGGAATAAAGAAAATGCCTCAATTCAGTGAAGTGGCTGAGACTGGGGAACAGATCTCATTTGTGATTTACAGAAAAGATACAGCACCTGTTAAAGAAAAATGCGCTAGGGTGTCCCCTTTACACAGCAGACCTGGTTCATTCTGTGAAACACAAGAAAGGGGGGAAAAGAGGAGCTACCTCAGCTTGTAAGAAAGTAAGCTTGATGAGCTCTCCGAGTGTTCATCTTCAAAGCACTCTTCCCTTCCTTCATATGTAAACTGGTTATATGGCAAATACAGAGGTGTAGACTTGGCTGATGGAGACTGCGAGGCCTCCGTCTGTGACGTGGAAGGACCTGGTTGCTGGTTTTCATGCATTTTCACATCACTGTGGTCTGTCACTTTGGATAAGATCCTATCGATGGTTTTGTAGTAAGGCCAGTCAGGTGCAACAGTTTCACTGTCAGTCATGCATTTTAATTTCCTGTAAGAAAAGGCATACAACATTAAAGCTTGTATTCTTATAAAAGGACTTTTCATACAGATCTTCTGTCTCAAAACATTTGTTCTGCTCACATTTAGGAGTCGATCTGAATACTTTTCATGAGAACAAAATCAGACGCTTTTTTTTTTAATCTCCAATGATGCCTTTCAGTTTCTTTTCCGAGCTTTGCCCTGTGATTAAAAGTTGCATGTAAACCCCCAATGAAATTCAATACAAATAAAGATCATTACAGCTTCTAATGGAAACCATACTGTTGGTAGTAGAGTAATTTTTCTTCCTCTTACAGAGTGCCAGGCTAATCAATCTGACAGCAGTCCCTGACAACTAGAGTAGGCAGCACATCACAGCCTTATCCAAACGATGGGCAACCCTGTCCTTCCATGCTTTCAAGAATAAATATTTATTTTCCATGATGAATACAAGTGACTATAAATATAATCCATATCCTTTTCCTAATATTGCCTAAAAGCTCCAGATTGCTTAGGTAAACATCCTAATAACAACCATGAGATGGTGAATGTCTGTTCATCTGTTACAGGATAATGATCAGTGTAGGAAGAAGTATAAAATCTCATTAATTTACAGAAATAACCCTAACAAAAACATCTAATAATGCATTATAAACAGCATGCACAAAACCCTTACAGTGACAGTGAAAGGAGTATCAGCCATGAACCTGTCTTTCACATGCGTCTTATTACGAGATCTGTTAATCAGTCCTAACCCAAAGTTCACCACTAACCCACTTGGTATTCAATTCTTTATTTATTTTTACTGAGAAATATAATACTGAGGTATACATATGAATTACACATCTCAAGTAAACTCCAGTGCCCAGCTAGAGTCCCAAATTTTCTTTTTATTTGCCTTTCCCAGCTGGGATCTTGCTGCTCTAAATCAAAATGCAGCAAGGTAACATGACAGGAAAGGCAAGACCAGTGACAAATTCTCCATTTTCATAAACCAGATTTCATTTACATTAACAAAAAGCTGAACCAAATCTAATTCTCACAGCTTTCCATGTGCAGAAAAAAGGATAAAAACTATTCCTGGACACCTGGCCCACCCCCTTTTCTTGAAGCCTGTCAGGTTTTTCATCCTCAGAATCCATCCTGCCCACACCGGTCCTGCAAAGGATAGAATTAAATAACATGTAAACATGATAAAAATGGTGCCAAACTTAAAAGTGAGAACTTCAAGTTCTTCCTTTTAGACAGCGCTTAGCCTAGGGAAAGGGGAAATCCACCAGTGAGGAAAAAAAGCAAAAAGATTTGCTTAGATTTTAAAGCCATTTAAGGATTCTTTTTTCCCTTGTTCTTGCAAGGTCTGGTGAGCTTTTCCAGCTACTTAGAAATGCACATCACAGTCCTGCATAGCAAAGCCTCCTCAGCCATCCGGATTTTTATGCCCTCTATGCATTCAAAATTTTAATTTCATACATGTTTTGCAACCTACTGCTGTGACTTCATAGTCAGAGAGTATCTAGCACAAATACACATATATCTGGCCAGAATAGAAACAAAGTAGCTAAATGCAGGGCTGACAGCAACCATGATGTGATATTGATTATTTTTAGTTCAATTATTGAGGCTATTTGCATGAAAAATATATCAATTAAACCACTATCAGCTACTAGCCAAGTCCACATTTGTTTGCCCATGTTGAAACCCCAAATATGTCCAAGCAATGGGGTTTAAAACATTACTATCCTCAGCTGCTCGTTGCAATACGTTTACCATGGCTGGTCTTCTCCATGGGCAAGACAGCAAAAAGGCATGTGTGGGTACATCTCAGCCATGCCATGATTTGGTGGTAGATGCCCCAGTCCCTGGAAACTTTCAAAGTCAAGTTGGACAGGGCTCTGAGCAACCTGACCTGGTTGAAGATGTCCCAGCCCATGGCATGAGGGCTGGACTACGTGACCTTTAAAAGTTCCTGCCAACTCAAACCATTCTGTGTTTCTATGAAAACTTTTCCGGAGCAGGTATTTTGCCTCAGCAAGTCAGTACTTTGTTTTTTCTGTTTGAGCTCAGCTGCGTACCCAGATCCCATTTCTTTACAAAACTATCATGATTTTGAAGGAAGAGTTGTTATTTATTATCTGCCCACACAGCTGTAGAATTGCAGCTATATAAAACCAGGTATTTTTCTGGCTCTGAATGCATTGAATGGATACTAATTCTTCCACTTCTGACTGCTTACCGTAGCTCTGGGCTAAAAAAAAAGAGATCACTACCAGGAGGTAGGCAAGACAATTTTGTTAGCTTAAAAGCAGCACCAGAAGCAACCATCTACCTGTATGGTGTCTGGCTCACACATAAAGAAAAAAGGATGAAATAGATGGAGAGATGTGAAGATAAGGGGGAGGGAATGCCAGTCCTTTGGAAAAGAATTAGGAATGCTGCAGGTGGAGGAAAAGAGGAAGAACATTCACCACAATAGGGGTGATGGTTTAGCCTTCTGGTAAAAACAAAGCAAATGGCTAACTTTGTAATATTAATATCAAGGTTTGGATTCACTGATTTTTTAAATATTGTTTTCCACAACTTGTAGAAGTCCAGAAAACCTTGTGAGACAGTTGAGAGGTTTTGTCTGCATCGAGGTAAGCATAACCCTGGCAGAACTGAAGTCTAAAGCAAAGATGATTTTACTGCTCTAAGTCAGTCACTACCATGACTGATCACAGCAGGTCTTGTGCATCCACAAGGTAAAGGTGGGGGTTTTGTTTGGTTTTTTTTTTCTCTGTGGTTTGGTTTGTTTTAATGAAAAATGAAAACCTTAAAAAGGACCAGGACAATGGTAAGGCTGGAATGCAATAGTCCAGAAATGAGAAAGGAAGATGAGCCAAACATTCAACACTTTGAAATTGGGGAAATCACTGCCTGAGTGAGCAAGCCAGGCAGAAAAATTAGGTAAGAAACAGGGGTAACTGAGAAAGTCAGCAGAGCTCACAAAATAATTCCACAGTGAGTTTAGACCTGTTGCTGTTTCAAGAGGCTCTATTAAAAACCAGTAGAGTGCAGAAGCAACTGAGAATTCCCTCCTAAAACTCGAGGATCAAAGTCGAGTTTCCAGTGGACAAATACCTGAAGTATGAAAAACATTTCAATCCAGGTAATCTGAAAGGTGGTTGCTTTTCTTATTGCAGAGAAGTGAATGAATTTATGGGCTTTGAGATCCTGCTGCCAAAACGCTCCATTGAATGGACTGAGACAACAGTTAAGTAATTTGTGCTGCCATTGACCTTTCTTCAGACTTTATTCTGTATCTATTAATCCACCTTCTAAAATAAGATTATTACAATATTATGTTCTAAAGAATTCTTTTAAATCATCATTATTTAGTCAGTAAAAAGCAAGCAATCTCTAACTTGCTGGGTTTTTTTAGGCTTTGCTCAAAACAGTATTGCTCTTTTATTATTATTACAGTGTTTGATATTACTACTTGCCTTAAGGAATGGATACAAGATCCATCTCCTGGGGTTTCTGAGAAAAGCTTTCAAAATAAATAATAAATAGCAACTGTTCGTGAACCAATCAATGGTGAGGGAAAAAAAGATGTATGAAAGTACAGACCTAAGTTGAGCATCTGCTATAAATTATTGAAATTAAAGAGGAAGATAAAATATTCAAATTCAACTTTCTGCAGTAATTTGGCTACACTTACATTTTATCACTTGCTGTAACAGAGGTCAAATATTCAGTTGTTTAATGTCAGAGTAGAGCAACGGATTACACAAGCAGCAATGTTTAATTGCTATCATGTACACATGAAAATAAAAGATTAGACTAATCTTTTATTCAAATCATGAGACTGATTCAAATTTACCAATCATTAACATTAATTGACTGCGATTCAAATCAAAAAGCAACAGCTGCATTCTGGTTTCTAGGCTTTGGGGAGGGTGATGGTTTTGAAAGTAATAAATTTACATTCACAGAGTTCTTATTTTTAAACATCAGAGGCAATCAATCAAAACTGTGGCCCCCTGTGCAAGCTTTACAAACTCTTTTCCTTTTTATAAGCCCATGTGCATTATGTCAGTGGAAATACAACAGATACAGTGCACTGTTATACACTGAGTTCAGCATGTTAGCGGTGACAGGACAGCTTCTTTTAGAAGGACTAATTACAGTTCCATATGTGCTGAATGCCCCAAGTAGCCTACATAATAGCAAGAATTCAGCACATACTCTTAACTAATGCTAAACTGCAAGAGCTGGCTTGCTAATCTCAGCAAAACTTTTGATGACCAGCACATCAGAAAGCTTAACTTGGAATTCCAGCAGGAAGTGACTCGGCCCTTCCTCCTTCCAAGACGGATAAATAGGGAGGTTCACGCAGCTCACCGCACAGATGTCTTTAAAATTGGACATTAAAATCCTGGTGGCTGACCTTCCCACAGCAGGTATTTTGGATACCACAGCAATTCCTAAAAGCAGAATTTTATTCAAACACACCTACAAAAAAAAGTTTTCCTTCCACCTATGATGCTGTGCAGAACTTTCCACCCAGCCACATTTCCACAGTGGATGAAGCGGTTCTTTAACACACTGAGACTCCAGTAAGAATTATTTCAGGTCGTGGTATATTTTTCCCTCAATAGTTTACTCCAAGTGCACCTGGACTACAGTAACGCAGAGGAATGCAGAAATTGCTCCCAGGTCAGCCCATCATCCCGCTGCCTCACTTCTGACAAAGGTCAGTGCTAAATAATTTAATCATTTTGATGGACAGGTTTTGGGGGCACATTTGCCCATAAAGACACCGATTACTTTTCCATCAACAGCTAGTAATATCCTGAAACTCATGGTCTTTTTATAACTGTCTAATCTGAGCACAGTGTCTGTATTTTTGTTTAATAAACCTGATCTTTTACTAAGTAAAAATAATAATAACCTACCACTTTCTTGGTGTCAATGATTTTCAGTGGTAATGAGTTCCACGTGCTTATTATGTGGTGTTATACAAATTCATATGACTAATTATTTTCATTTATATGACTAACTTCTTGCCTTGCAATTCCAATAAATAACTTCTTGTATTACAGCAAAAGAAATACCTGCTCTATATTCTGCAAAATAGTACTGTGTATTTATATGCACCTCCAGAACTCCTTTATATTTCTTTACCTACTTTCCAAGCAAGTCACAAACTTCCCATTTCTCTTAACAAAGAAAGCTTTCCACATCTCAGCCTAATTGTGTTTTCTAAACATCTTCTCATTCCTTTGTCACCTCATTGAAATACAGGGCAGTCAGAAATAAACACAGGAATTCAAGGAGAAAATAATGCCATAAAATAGATTTCTATAATAGCATTTTAACATCTGAGTAATGTTCTTACCTCAGATGTAGAGGAATGGGATCACCCTAAAATTGTTTTGTGACAGATACTCACATGCACCAAACTACACCTGAACTGACTTTATCTGGCAGCACAACATTCCACATAGGATCCAAACTTACCCAGACTCAGGGTGAACACTTGGGCTGTGAGCCCATACTAAGCTCTGACCCACCATAAGCATGCATGTAGATGCATTAGCTCCAGCAACTGCACTGATTAATTACCAGCTAAGAAATGCTCCTCCCTTACACCTATGAACGTTTGTCTGACTTTGACTCTTTCTGGACAATGAGTAATGGCTTTTCCTGAGCAAAATAAGCAAAACAGTAATTCATAGAGCTGTATCTTAAAATGATCTGGGATCTTCAAACTGGAAAGCACCGTTATAAACGTGTTCACTGCTTTCTACTTTAGATCCTTTAATGCTTCAGATAATTAGCATCTGTTTCAAGAGGTGTCCCAAGATAAGACATGCTAGTGATAACACTTTTAACACTGAATGGGCTAGTAGAAATATTCAATTATTGCTTTTCCTTGTATAGAAAAAATATACATATATGTATACATGCATATACATATATATAGCAATTTGTAGGACAGCAATTTTATTTTCCTTTATGACATTGTGGCACATAGCTAAATAATAGTATGATCTTACTAAATATTCTAATTTATTTCATTGAGGGCTATTAAAGTAAGATTAGAGACCACAGCAGCTTTGCAACACTGTAAAGACTTGCCCAAGAAAGTAAAGGACCCTGAAGTGGTGGGAAGAAATAACCCCTCGGGTGCAGAAAATCCTCATTGCTGCTACTTGCACTACATTCTCACATGTCATGCTTACTAGTCCTAAGTAATCACTACAAAGTATCTCAAATAGACCATTTCCCACTGTCAGGATCTTCCTTTTTCAGTTTATGCCACAGTGCAGCAATGATGCCCAGAAATACAGTGAGGTAAAGCATCTCCCACAAGTATCCTGCAGGCACCAAAACATGGATTAAAACTCAGCTGCCTCACAGCAAAGTCAGCACTCGGTGGTAACTCACATCATTTACAGTTTCATCACAACGTTTCCTATCCTCACACACCAATAAAAAGTGCCCAGAAAACGAGCAATTATAAGCCATAGCTTTTGTCCTTTGCTGTTCTTTCTCCCACCTCGCCTTGGAAGCAAAGCGTACAGGCATGCTTTGGATAAGAACAAACAATAAGAAAGATGCATTTCATATTCAAGAGTACGAAACGAAACAGCACCGTGACAGTGCACGGCAGTTTCCTAACTCTCCTAAATTAGCATCTGAATCAATATGCAGGGAGCTGCAATACACTGCAAAATAGAAAAGCAGCATGACAACATGCCACAGAAGCAACCTCAGAAGTTCACAGAAACATAAGAAGGATTTAAAACAAAAAGTGCTGTTTCCCACACGCACACAGAGTGCATGCGAGTGATTTTGTTTCCTCCCTTCCTCCGATGTAACTTTAAAGTACATTAATTAGAAAAGCTGAGACGGTCTGACTGATGACAATGCTGAAAATTTAGAACAAAGCCAGACAGAAATAACCTATTCCACTTGGCAATTATAGCACTTAAATATCATGCAGTGTTGCTAGACACCTGTGAAATCTTGGTGCTGTGAGATACACTTCCCAGCAGGGAGGACAGCAGGTTTAGCAGACTAAGCAAAGGCCTGGTAGCCAGCAACTCCCGACTTCTAAATCTGCACCCGAGACTGAATTGCTGGGTGATGCTGGGCAAAAATTCATCTTACTTCCAGCTTTCTCCTCTACAGTCTGGGTGAAGAAAATTGTAAAGGATTACAGCAGGGTTAGTGAAACGTTTCGGAGACACTGGCATTTGCTGCAAAACGTCAAGCTTAATATTATGGGAAATGACGTTAAAGATTATGCTTGTGGATCATACAAATGCAGAAGGAGGACATTCAAAGTTAAGGGGTTTACAGGATTTTCCCTAGTTTTCTATTTGATGAGTAGTCTCTGCATTAAATACAGCAAGGGTGCCTTACAGAAAAGCGAGCAGTTTTAACATGGTTGCCTGCTGTAATAACCTTTTTTATTATTAATACGAGCTTTGAGGAGAGATTAAATGAAAGAGTCACATATTTGATTTTCTTGCATTACAAGCACATAGCTAAAATCATCACTCAGGATTTCCAGTGTGAGGCAGTTTATGCCTCACAGAGATAAGAATTCCAAAAAAAAAAAAAGGGGGGGGGGGGGGGAGGGAGGAGGGAAGATATGCAAATATTTCCGTTAAGTTCTAATTATTTTTCCCCCCTGCAAACAACAAATGCACAACTGCCTCACGTTTTCTAAAGCCAACTTCCCCTCCTGACTAACACTGCCTGTTCTTTATCATCCCCTTGTAGACACCTCCGCCCTCCCCCCCGACTCCTTTGGAGCGGTATTGACGGTGCACATTGATTCTCTCTCTGCAGATATAATAGTTCTTTCACTGCTGCTGCTGCTGCTTATAATTATAGCAATATGTGTCACTCAGTAATAAGACGTTCAATTATTCTTGGCCCCGTGAAGCGTAACCCTTCAACTCACAAAACCAAAATCCAGGCGCTTCAGCCCCCCCAAAAACATGATTTTCTTTGCAGTGATTTTTTAAACTTTGCCTTGCATTCCCGATTCTCACTGGCCACTTCAAACTGCAGGAGTTCCACTGCAAGGAACTGCTGCCAGGCTAACACAACCAGTCCCCTCAGCAAAGAGAAAAAAAACATAAAGCTCTTTCCCCACTAAATGCATTTCCATCCCTCTGCATCATTACAACGGTAGCTGATTATAAAGAAACAAAGTTGTCCCGGAGTTTGACATGAAATGGGGGAAAAAATTAACAATGACGTAACAGCAGTGGCAAGAGAGAATTTTAAAAGCGATATGAACAATCTTTAATCTTTTATCGACAGATTTCCTCTAGGAGACTTCTTTCTGAAAGGCAAAAATCACTGCGTTGTCCCTGCTAAAATCTCTTAAAATAAAAAGAATTAACTGAAGCTTACCTGTACTGGAATGTCATATTTGTAATTTTTATCTTTATTTCCTCTCCGTGGCGAATTTCTCCAGTCATTTCAAAGAGTTTGTTAGCCATTTTCTCATAAACTTTGGCATTCCTTTTAGTTTGTTTCAGCTCATCAAAAAATTCTTCCCAAACCAGCATTAAACCTCTCATTTCTGCATCAGTCCAGTTTCTGGCCCTCCTGTGTTTCTCAGTCTGAGAAGAGACAATGTAACTGGGAATTTCTGCTGCAGCCATTGCTGACTGACCTAAAAGGGTTTTAAAAGAGGACACTTAATATAGATTGAGTTTTTAGTTTAGGTTTTTTGTAGTGCAAGACATGCATATGTGGATAAAGAATTTGAATGACAACAGAACATATGAAACCTTTTTGCAACAGCTTGAAGCTTGAGTGCACAAAATGGGGCCTACATCTGACAGGCAGGAATTTAGTTAAAAGCTTTTAAACAGAGAAACGTCATTTTGATGTCACGTTTCCATAGCAACAGAGCAACTGCATAAGCTACAACAACAAAAACCTTTTAACTGAAAGCCAAAGAATCAGGACAAAGTTGACAGGCCATCAATATTAAAGCTTTTAAACACTTTAGGTTTAACAAAAAAAAAAAAAAAAAAAAAAAAAAAGATCTATGCAGCCTTTGAGAAGCTACTTTTAAGTTTCTACTTCTTTTTTAGCTTTCCCTTACCTTTTAGGCAGACAATCTGCTAGCAGGGGGTCATGGTCGCCTGAACGAGCTTTTAAGTTGCGCCTTGACAGACTCTCTAGGAGGCTGCAAGGACTGAGACCATGTACACAAAAAAAAAAGCCTTTTTTTTTTTTGCAAAGATATGCTGCAAAAAGAATCAGCCAGCTTTCGGAAAACTATACATCTCTAAGCTAATAAATGTTTAAGCAGGCAGGCTCATTAAAAAGGAGCCTGCATCTGGGTTTAACAACATGCAGAAAATAGCATTTAAGTGTTTAAATATAGAGAGAAACGTATATACAGTTTCAATATAAAGCCACTTTTTTTTTTCCCCGAGATGTTTTGCTGCTGATAAGCACACACTGCAGTCCTGTCAGTATGAATTTGCCTTTGTAGGTATGTATTACTGTATGTGTATTTGGTATTCCTAGTAATTTAGATGCTATTTATGCAGCCTGTGTTCTGCCTTAGGACTGCAGCAGAAGCATTTCACCTGCTTTATGGGGAACCTAAAAGGATTATTCAATGAGTTAAAAAAAGGCTGCGAGATGCTTAGAACTGTGAATAAATTGCTCTGCTGTAAAACAAGCATTTTGAGCTGGTTTCTATATAGGGCTAAATTCTGCCAGCAGTTATACCAGAGAAGCACCACTTACTCAGTGCATTAAACATTGCGCAACACAAGCAGTGGGCCCCATTCTGCCCCTGCTCACACCCCTGCAATCTGGCAATAACCTTTCACAAAAGAGTGAGATGCATGAACTGCATTGATTCAAGCCGTACCACCAGCTGAAGAGAAAGATGTTAATTTCCTACAGCCCCAATGCAACCGTGTTATGTAAAATAAAAATAAATAAACCACGGACCTTTCTTATTATCATTTTCTGCTTCAGCATATACCAGCAATAAGGACCTCACTGCAGGGCATTTCCTGAAGATTAATGACAGGCAGGGGTTAATGGCCTGAGGCTCACCCAGTCAGTCGTTAATCCCCAGGAAATGTTCTGTGCCTCAATCCTTAATGCTTAAGTATCCTATAAATTGTAAGTCTTCTCATAACCACATCCTCAATCTTAACAATAGTTTAAAAATGCACAGCTTGGTTTGCATCCTGGAGAAGGCAAAGAGAACACGTAATGTTCCTAAAAGGTACACTAATAAAACCTGTACTGTCATTGTCTTCTTTCTAATTTATTTATTCTATTGTGTATTACAAAAGGCACAACAGCATACCATAGAACAAGGAGGGGGAATCACATACACTGTATGTAGGAACTTCCAGTGATTATGTCTCTGGAATGTGTCTCTGTCAGAAATGTACCTGCTGAGTCACCGCCTTCCTTAAAACAGGGAAAAAAATAATCCCCTAGCTTCCAAATAACTGCTTTTAACCACTAATATGACAGCCTAGCAACTATTACCTTTAAAAATGTGTAAATAGCAGCATATGTTGTGATGATGATCTCGCACGGTTTGTCTCTTGGGTGGCCAGCTGGGAGATACCACATGATCAGGGGACAGATGGTGGTCAGAAGAGGATCAGCTGGTGACACATTCATTTTATTAATTTATTGTTTTGTTTTGCAATTCCCATCACTTAACCTCGGGCTCCAGGCAGCTAGGTTCATACAACAGCACCAAACTCACAGTCAGCAGCTGGGGATCACCAGGATGGCTCTAAGGAAGCAATGGAGTGTCCAAGAGGAAAACGCCATCGGTCTCCTGTTGCAGCACTGAGTCTGACTTGGGACCAACGCACGGCACTGCAAAGCCAAGCTTGCTTTTTAACCATTAATCATAACTAGAGATTTATTTCCCCCTATCAGACTTTAATCCACCTGGGTTCTGAACGTGCTGATTAACACCACAGAAACCTATAGCATGAGAGGCATCCGTTGTAAAAACCTGAAGACATGTATGGTCTCTGCTTTAGAGATCTTTTCAATCTGGTTTCAAGCACAACAACCAGGACAGGGTGGGGGAGAACCTGTCCAGCTGCAACAACTTCTTCATGTGTTGGTCCACAGCCATTCCTTCTCCTTTTCATCCACATGTGCCTGGCATATACATGGCTGCTCCCTGTGCTCCACACGGTCTGCTGGGGCCTTGCCCAGCCCTCAGCCCCAGAGCAGGATCCTGCAGAGGGGGAGTGGCTGTTTCCCTGTACAATCCACATCTCAACTTCTCTGTACGCTGTTTCCTATTAGTGTAATTGGCAGATTGATATATTGGTATAGTGCTATTTAACATCTGTTAAATAAAAGAAATGCTTTCTAATAATACTTCCCTTATTCCCCTCCCCTCAGCACCAAGGGCGAATCTAAATTTCCAGGACTTGGGTTTGATCCCCTCCTCTGAGAAAATCATTGATATTAATTATGGAGGCTCCTAATGCCTTCTCTGCCTCGCTGAAGCACTTGAGCCAAGTGGTTGATAAAATGACTGTTCTCCTACACGGAGCTGAATGCAAGGAAAGCTTTTTTACCCCCAAATGATCCCTGAAGTCCTCACCAGAGCCTGGGAGTTACAGAACCACCTCTCCAGGCTGTGCCTCTCTCTGCTGATGTTCTGCAGATCTTCACAGTCCCTGGGAGTCACTAACCCTCTGTCCTGGCCCTTGACGCAGGAGAAACAACTAAGATGGGACCAGTGGAAAGAGCAGCCCTGCGGGAGCAAGAGCTGTCCCACCCCAGGATGGGGACACTGCGAGGAGCAGCTCTGTCAGCACTCAGCTGCATCTTGCCCTGCTCAAGCTAGAGGCCAGCCAAGACTCATCGTACCTCAGACTGGCTGGTCACCAAACCCAGAATAACTGCTGGCATGACAAGCTGCAACACTGCCAGACCCAAGGCACGGATGCACTTGGCACTGACATCCCTCACACGCTCTACTCTGACGTCTCTGCTGACGCCAGAGTGCTTCAGCATCAGCCTCCTCCAGACCGAGGACCGGCCTGGCACCGAGCATCCCACAAGCAACTGAAGCTGTAACTGTTCTCATCAATAAAATAAGGATGTTGCCTCTCTTGGAAACCACCAGAATACATAATGGAGTTTCTGAGGATACCTTTGTTGCTGGCTTCCCTCTGTAGAAGAAAGCTGCTCTCCTCCACCCTCCTGCTCACCCCAGTCCCTCCTCTGATGGGCACTGAAATGACAAGTCCGGAAGATATTTTATGAACGCTGACCTCAGTGGGATGGAGGATCTCACTCATGCCCTTCCTTTTGATGCACACCTGCTCGTAAGAGCTCAGAGGAACATGAATTTAATGATCCTCTCACAAATCTGTTCTTCGTACCATGTCTAAACATCCTACCGTTTTCTGCAATCAATATCTACCAGCTTGAATAATAGCTCTCACAGCTCTTCCACCTTTCATGGTGACCTCTAAAGATAACAAGCCCCAAACAGAGTAGAAGGGTTTCTCATTCACAGATGTGCATCTAACGAAGTTCACCTATAGACGTTTCTATAGCAGAGTTCAGACAACTCCATTAATTCTAACATATCTGTTGACTATACTTCGAGTGATCTCTGCTAACTGACTGCGTGTACAGCCTTCAGCTTTGCAAATGTGGGTTAACGTGCACCAAATAAAACTTCCTTTAGCCAAGTTTTAGGGAAAAGTGTTTTCCCTTGTGTTTGCAGGGAGATAACAGCTCTAGTCAGTCAATTACAGGAGCTGAACCCACAAACTGTAAGCCATTAAACTGTTACTACAGAAGAGCATGTCCAATCCTGCTGATGGGATGGTGGTAGGAGAATTGAGGCAGCACCTTCTTGGCAAAGCAGAATTTATTCCATTGGGATGCAAAAAAATTTCTGCAGCTTCTCCTAAATGTATTTCTACGTCTGCAACCCAAATGGTCAGCTGCCTGTAGAGGTGCTGACACACAGGTCAGGCCTATTTGGATTTTGGAAATGGAAGTACATTGAGTTTTGTTCGGGTAAGTCTCGAGTCCACTTGGCCTCGTCGCAGTTTTAGCCCTAAAGGCACCAAACACCCTTGTAGGCAGCAACTCAGAGCAGTGACACTGGGAGGAGGAGGTCCCCGTTGGAGGGCCATCAGAAGTATGCATCACCTCTCAAAGACACATGTCCAGCTCCCTAAAACACATGGGTATTTCAGTAGACCATCCAGTAATGTCTTGGTTACATATAACTCAAAAAATAAAGCTGCTTGAAGCCTTTTTTGTTTGAGGCAAGCTGTTGAAAGCAAGATTGTCCAAAGTATGAGCTTGTCATGGCTCTTTGCAATCCTCCAATCTGGCCCACCAGGAGCGTAACACACTGGGGTTTGCAGTGCAGTGGATACTGTGTTTTAAGTTCAAAAAGGCTGTTTGCATGAGTTGGGGGGTGGTCACCTGCCCCACATTTTGCTGTGTACTGAGCTAAAATGCCCACTTTCTAAAGTCTTAGTGAAAATGGCGGGTTTAGTGTCCCTGATCACTGCACACTGCAATTTGCAAAGAAGGATAAAGGTAATGAGGTAAGAAATACTCTTCCTCTACTTCTGAAAAGCTTGGCCAGAGGAGACAGGAAGGGACAGGTGATCATGGAGGAGAAGCTGCCTTCTTTTCTCCTCCATTAAACCAACAGGTCCATGGCAGTGAAGCTGTTGTGCTCAGAAGAGTGCTGGAAACCCCACTGTAAGGTAAGGAAGTGCCTTGCAGACGGCGGAGCTGGGCTTGGGAACTCTGATAAGGTCCATGCACCCTTCAGTCTGACAGTCTTCTTGGGTGATGGAGTCATGTGGGTTTGCAAAGGCTCAGAAGTTACAGAAAACCATAAGGGTTGTGAACACAGAGACATCAGGCCAGCGCTGTAAAGCTACACACAAACTACAGCTCATGACGACCGAATACCTGTGAGGGACATTTAACAATATAACAGCATTTGTAAAGGAAGCAGAAAGCTTTCCAAACTGCAGGAGGTCCTATGACAAAGACAGAAAGAAAATATTCAGGCTGAGGAAGTACAGGAGGTGTTTTAAGGTACACAAAAAAAGGACAGGCCCTTTCATCAGAGGGTCCTAAAACCAAACTGGGACATGCCACAAGGGGAAAAAATCAGGATAGACCAGGAGGGACAAGTGACAGCAATACACTACTGAGCAAAGACCATTGCATGGTTGAATAGCTTTTACGTGCATCAAAAACACCTGCAAAGAAGTCTGACAACAGAAGCGGGTGCTCTGGAGGAAGGTGGCTGAGGGGAAGGCATCCTGACTGACACATAGCAGGGAAGGTCATGATATGTCAACACTCGGAACAAAAAGAACAAGAAAAATACACATTTCCACACAAACGTCCCACGACAGGGCCATCTGTGTGGCAGGTTTCTCTGATGGTGAGCAGGGCACAGGGCAGTGCAGGAGGGTGGAATGAGAAGGTGCAGGTGAGCTGAAGGCAGCTGGGGAGGGTTTTGATTTCGTTTTGCTAGACCACATCCTGCTTGAATTTCACTGTAATCAGAACATTTCCCAAAAGCATTTTGATCTTGCTGAACTGGCAGATTCTGACCAAAAATATCTCCTTTGCCTATTTTAGTAGTAACCATGGAAGCCAGCTTTGCACAGACTTTCAGTTGGAGGGAGAAGGATGGCGAGAGACAGCGAGGTGAATGCAGACGAGCTGGGAAATGGGGCTTCAGCAGTTTTTGTGGTCAGACCAGGAGGCATTAGCACAGACAAAGAGGACAACTGGAATTGTGTGGGGCTTGAGAAGAAGGAGCTCATGGACTGCGGGGAACACAAGAAATTCACTACTTGGAGAAACCGGGTATAAACTGGTATGTTGATAGTAATTAGATTAAAAAATCACAATATTAAGAATTTTGTATTTACTTTGTATTTTTTTAAGTTTAACAGAAACACACACACTCATGCTGCAGACCCCAGTTTAGCGTAATGGGGGAAAGGGGAGAGAAAGAATCTCTTATGTCCAGAAGTTACAAATAACTATGGCCAAACTGTCTGGCACTTACAATATATGGAGGCAGGATGCCAGACTACATGGACTTTCAGTCACACATGTTCCTACATTTTCAGGCATAGAGAGAGAGAGAAAGGCAATATTCTTAACAATCCCATTGTATAGTATAGAGAGCAGACATCAGTTCTGCATGTGTCATACTCCCAGCTCAATTTATAGCAAACAGAGCATTTCTGAGATTTGATTACTCTGAAGAAATCATTTGCGGGTCCTTTGCATATGGCACAACCCTGCAGTGTGTAGTATCAGACAAATTCCTTTTCTACTAGCAAGCAACAAATCAGATTGCAAATAAAATCACTGGTTCCTAACAAATGGTTTCCCAAATCCCACTTGAAAGAAATGATTTTTGCCCTGCCTGTTTGCAGGAGTTAGTCCATATGCCCTCCTGCCCGTGTTTGTGTTTTAGCACATTTTAGCAAGCTATGTGCTGGGAAGTGTCTAGTTCATTAAAAACTGTTCCTGAAATGCTATGCAAATATTTCTCTTTAAGAAGTAAATTCCTCTGAGAACCTGTTCTAAACAGTTTGCTTTAGACGAAGACCATGATTTAATCCAGTTTGGATTTGAGATGCATCACAAAAGAAGAGAAATACTCCCTGTTGCACAGAAGTCTTCCGTGCCTTGAGCTGAGCGACATTCCCATGACTCACGACAGGAGAAATATGCCGTGTCACGGAAAACCAGATGATGCAGCTGGTTTGACAATGGTGCTGCTGTGGCTGCACAGGGCATCGTTTCTACCCCAGCAAGAATTAATGCTGCTGATGTCATCACTCGCTAACAGCAGTGCATGTTTAAGTAAATGCTTGAAGGAGGTTATTGATTCATTGATCCATTAGTGAGAAGCCATCCCCCGGATTAGGATGAGAGCAAGCCAAGTGTAGGGAGCTTGGCACTGGCAGACTCCAGCTAAGCAAGTTTTTGCACCGTTGTGGTAGCAAGCATTGAATAAATGGGTTCTAGCTTGCTGTTCGTTCTTCCAGCAAGGAGAGTGGTTTGGGCCCTTTTCCAGCAACCTTAGAGAAACTGCAGCACAAGTTGCTGGCAATTCCCTGCCAGAAGCCCGGCCTTGCCGCTCCGAGCTTGCTACTAGCTTGGCAGCCGGCTGCATCCACCGAGCAGCTGTTGCATCCCCGCGCTGTCTCTCCCTGACTCCCTGCCAAGGTCTGTGATGGATGCAGGGAGGCTCCAGTCCCTTGCTGTCCCCTGCCCTCCAGCCGCAGCCACGCTCCAGGTGAGCTCAGCAGTTACTCCAGTGCGGATGGGCAACTCCTCACACCATAGCATCTTAGTGGGGGACAGCGGTGGGATTAAGCCCTGCTGTTCTGCAGTTTAGTCAGTCACAGGTTTTGTAAGTAAAAAGCATTACAAAATCAAAGATGTCAGCCAAGGTGAGAAAGGAGCTTCTCCAACTCCCCTTCTACCCCCACTTGCCAGCCTTTCCCCTCGCAGGGGTTCCCCCAGCTCTCCATCCCCGCAGAGGAAAATTTACAAGGTGAAAAAATATTTCAGATAAAATATTTAGGGCACAGGAGACTTTTGTATCAGCTGATGAAAGATTTAAATGCTAAGATGTAAATGGTGTTTTGGGTATTACTGCAAGGCAGCCTCAGGAATGGAAATTTGAGAGAAGTGTTGCAACCTATAAAGTTCAGGCGATGTCGTAAAAGACTGCCTGACCTGAGAGCTGCCAAGAAGATAAGTGAAACCAAATTCACTAGCACCATTGTGATAGCCAGAGAGCTTATCTGCTTAAGTGGTTGCTAATGGAAGTTGAGACTGTACAAGAGGTAGCTGCCATTTCTGGGACAGGCTGCCACCCCACAGCATCTGTGTCCTTGTATGGGAAACACGTACGGCTTTCAAGGGACCGAACTGGAAGTACCACACAGTAGGTTGCAGTTGGTATTGACTATATTCCCAATTCCATGCTCAGAGTCTTTCAGGGGAGTTTAGTACCCCTTCAGAGAGCTACTGGTGGGGCCTGTGAAGTCCTGCGTGGTCTGTGTTCGCAGATGCTTCCCCTGAGAGGATGACTTCTGCCTTTCTGCCAATGATCCATGCAAATTCTTCAGCTACCAGGACACCAAGTTGCAGCTCCAAGACAAATACAGTATTGGGAACTTAAGCGTTAGCTCTCACGTCGTGCGCTAGGGAGGAGGATGACCCATCCCAATGTAGAAAGGTTTATTGCAACATGCGTATAATGTTGCCTCTTTTAACACAAAGTGATTTGCCAGTATTTGGGGTCCTGTGACTCCTCTTGATTTATAGGATGCAGTCTTATTCCCTGGACATCCCAGGGACAGCCAGGAGAGGTCATCTCCCCTTCTCACATCCAAGCATGCTACCTCCAGCCAGCCTTCTGCCCTGGAACCCCACATCTCCTCTTGCTGCCTTCTCCACAAGCCTGTACTGCAATTGCTTTTAGGTTTCTCATTGACTCCCAGCTTTTTCCAGCTGTTTTTCCCTCTCCATGGCTCCCTGCTGTTTATCACACACAGATCTGCTCCAACCGCCCTCCAGCCACCAGGGTTCAGTTTATATTCCAGCATTAGTGTGCTCCTCTGATGCAAAGGCATCAACTTCTATTGCTTCAGCTATCACTAAGCCAAGGAGTGTGTCTTAGCTTCCTCTCAGCCTCAGTGAAATGCTGCCAGCAAACCCATCAAGCCCACAAATCAAAGAAACACCTCCCAGCCATTGCATGCAGCAGCATCCTGGCCAGCCTGAGGAAGTCCCTCTGCCTCCTTTCATAAGCTCTCCTGAACTAATGCACACCCACTGAACACTTCTGGATGCAAACTTTTCCATGTCCAACACCCCCTGTCCAGCACCACCAGTGATTTTAAAATCCGTGCTTTTCATTCAACGCAGCATTCAGTGTTGTAAACCAGAGGATGCGCCCTAAGTGTATGTCTGTGCAGGGAAAAGCAGTGAGATGTGCTTGCCTGTAAATAACCACCTTAACGTGGATACTCATACAGTATCTCAAACTGGAAGGGACCCATAAGGATCATTCAGTCCAACTCCCTGCTCCTCACAGGACTACCTACAACTAAACTATATGACTAAGAGCATTGTCCGGGTACTCCTTGAACTCTTGGCAGGTTTGGTGCCATGACCACGTCCCTGGGAAACTGTTCCAGTGACCGATCACCCTCTCAATGAAGAACCTTTTCCTAATGTCTGATCTCGATTTCCTTGGATGCACATTCAGAGGCAAGCAAAGCTAATACTTCCAAAAGGTGTGGCAGAGTACCTGCCACCATCCATTTCTCCGCTGAGATCATGTGAGTGCAATCAACAAGATTAGTTTAAATTATGGATTAACAGGACTCAGTTTACCTGTAGCAGATGAGCGAGCACTCAAATGACACTTTTTTGGCAGCAAAGACACCTCCAGTAGGTGAGCAAAGGTTATTCTGTAGAGTAACAAAAACAAAGGAGCTCCAGACCAAATTTTCAGTAGTGTAGAGCCTACCTATTTCCAGCCAAACTCCACAGGGGCCTGGGCATACCCATCATAAGGAAACTAACCCAGATGTTTGGCAGGAGTGGGGGAAAATGTAGATCTAAAATGTATGGAACCTAAAACCACAAAGATGCAGAGACACCCAGTGTGAAATGCAAGTACAGGCAAGCCAGGCAAATGGAGTCCGTAGCAGATGTGAATGGCACTAGGGAATTCTTATTTTCCTTCATTCCTAAATATTCCGTTGACAGGTTTCTGCATAGCCAGAAAGAGCACTTCTGGATCCACATGTTCTAATCAAATCTTCAATTCGTCAGAAAGTTGGGGTTTATTGGTTATATAAAACAGCTTTAATGACTGTGGGACCGGAGACCTTCTACACAAAGCAACAAGAAACCACTATCTGACAGTGAAACAACACAAAACAGTTTAAAACCCCAAGCCAGTTCACAACACAGTATCTCACTCTCTTTCATTGAAGTGGCCAGTGTTCTTCATTCGCTGTGCAAACACAAAGCAACAAGTATGACTGCTTCTTGTCAGCACCTCACTAGGTAAATGAAAATATTCTCTGCTAGCTAATACACTGCATCTTTAACCCAACAGTGATGCTTGAACATACTGTTTGCACTGACTTCCCCACGCTGTCCTTAATGCCCCCTAGCAAACCCCAGTGGCTGAAGCCACTCAAGCAAACCAAAAACTTACCACAGGCAGCAGTCTAAAATACTCAGTGCTAGTGCCCTGGTTTTCCCCATTTGCAACATCTTCCCTCTCTGCACACTGTGCTTCATGATAACCGGACAGGCAGACTGTATTAAAGCTCATGCATACCTTTTCAAATGATTTCTCATCAAGTCTCAGCGGGAACTAATTGAAGATTAAACTAATCATTCCTTGAGGCCTCTCATGGAATGTTTTATCACTTTTTGTGAATACATTACGGGGAACTTCAGTGAAGTGCTGATCTGGCAGGACCACTGAACACCTGAGCTGGAGTGGTTGGACAGCCCAACACACAGCTGGGGAACAGGGACTTGGGACATCCTCAATAAATGGGACAAGACAAACCCTTCACTGTGTCTTCTCTCTGTAAAACCAGTCTAGAAATACCACAATAGTAAATGTTTTCCAAAGTACCACCCTGCCTTTCTGAAAACAAAGGAGCAAGTCTGGAAGGGCTGTTTGACATTACATGAAATATTCCCGATCAACTCCCTGATCTTCTCTGCCTCCTGAAATCTGGAGAACAGCATGACACCCAGCCAAGACCCAGTAAGTCGTGTTGGTCCCTGCTTTAACCTGCTTCCACAACAACCAAATTCTTTCATAGACTGATCTGCAGCTCCATCCCTGACCTCTGATCCGCACGGTGCCTCTCTGGGTATTGTACATGGCTATCAGATAACGACAACTGACATCCAGACTTCCACCAGCCCCTGGGTAAAAGCCATAATGCTGGGTCATGGCAGACCCCCAGACAAAAACATTAACGTGCTTTTTCTGCAGTGCCTTGCAGGGTTATAAGAAGTCATTTAACCAGAGGTGAAAGATGAAAGAAAGGCCCAAAAAGGTTTTGAAGCAACAGAAAACACCCCCTGGAATGTCAGAACCAGACACTCAGTAATAAAATTTACAGTCACAAAAGCAGGATCAGATATGTCACTACTAGGGTTTGCTTTGACAGGAATACACATTTTCTGGTTCTTGCACTGTAAAGGCAGAAGAGAATCCTGAACACAAGTCACCACATCTACTGGGAATATTTGGAGAGTATTTTATACATCTTATTGCTGTAAATGTTTTGGAAACATTACTGTGCTCTATTCTACTCTGCTTCCCTATGTCGTTTCTATCTTACAAATGAGAACTCCCTCAGGCAGGGATCACATGCCAGTTCCCGTCTAAGCATTTAAAATATTACAGGTGGTGTGAGTTATCAGTCCAAGTTTCTGGAACCACTCTTGCTTTTAAGCCAGTTTAGATGCTTCCCACTGCTTTTGACACGCTACAATATGGGAAAGTAAGACCAGCTTTGTTTTAGATTATTAACATGCTACAATTGCAGTGCACTTAGAAATGGTGAAAAATCAACTCTCTCATTCCCAAATGCTCTATTCTGTATGAAATCCCAGTAAACCAGTATGTTAATCTTGTGAATAAGGTTCTCATTTCCATTTGTGATCATTACTGTCAGAGAGCAAACATCTCTGCTGCTGCCTGTTTATACATACACATATATACTTTTTCATTTTATGTATATAGAGATATATATATACACACACACACACATACATTATTTTACCTGGTTGATTTCTAATAGCAACTATTCTAACCGAAGTCCTCGAAGAGAAGAGGAAGGGACAGCTGAAGGAAGACCAGGCCATCTCCTCACTGTAGAACCCAGGGAAAGTTCTCTGCATCCAGATTAACCCTCAGGAAGTGCAAAAACATTGTATTTCCCCTCCAAACCCTCACAAACGCACTGCATGTCCCTGCAGACTGCACCGTCTCGGGAGAAATCCAAGACTGCTAAAAATTAAAATCATGCCTGGATGCTACAAGATGTTCTTCTGTGCGCTGTAGTTTTACAGAAGTATCACCTAAAAGAGAACTTATTTTGTCTGTCTTTAAGCAATATTCTCATCAGGAAATTCCACTTGTAAAAGCTCGGTGGAGACGAAGAGACCGACTGCCAGTCCGACACGGGATTGTAAGAAGGCATGTCTGCCACGAGACACAAATGGTTGTTGGACCCTAAACTGTGAAGAAACGTTAAAAGTCAACCTATTTTAAAATACACCCCTGCCAGACTACTGGCTATCACCCAGTGACACAGCACCCTCAGAGAAGAGAGCAAATGGGCTCAAGGACAATTGAGCTCACCGGTCAGTTAAACCCTGTAAAAACCCCAGTCAGCAGTCATGGCAGAAAGCAGGTATTATAACGTGGACTCCTCTGTCCACAGGGTACAGACCTGTAAAGTGACTCCTTACAAGGGACTGAAGCAGTGCTTGACTCGACCTCCTCTGGCTGAAGAGAAGACAGCACAGCAGCTCCACACTTGGAAATGGCAGCCCTAAAAGAGCCCCATTCCCTGCCTAGCTTTCCAGAGGTGGAGCAGAAGGGAGGCACAGGCTCAATACAAAAACCTGCACTGTTACAGCTTTGGGGGGTTGATGGTGTGGAAGAAAACCTTCAGTACCTGTTGTCCTAGGAACAGAAGATCCTCCATGAGCCTTGAAGTCAGCGCAGGAGTCCTCGCAGCACATCACCGACCCGGAGCAGAACTTGGTGTCTACGGAGAGAGAGTTTGGCAGAACACAGCACTATGTGGGCAGGGGAGCGAGGAAACGTTTTGTGCAATTGAAGGGAAAGGTCAGCTGTGCTCAGCCCAGGTTATCTGGTAAAGGCCTGGTGAGATGGGTTTAGTTCAGTTTGCAAACTCTACCCTTGCAAACAGCACAAACATATTCCCCGTGTTATACAGTCCCATCATAAATGACTTGAATCAGCCCATAAGCCTTCAATAACCTCATTCCTACTCACTTTAAGCCAAAAGAATGGGATAAACATCCTCATTCACACATCTTTGTCACTGCCAGCCAAAGGTGTCTCTTTAAAAAACATCCCAGCCTCACACAGGCCACCCGTGGATGTAATTTTGCCTCAGCTTTTCTCTCATCTGCCAAACTCTTCCATTAATGAGTTACTGCTCAATGCTCGGCATGCTGTCCCTTCAGAGAATCAGTGTGTCCTGGAGTTATCTCTGTTTTGCACAAGGAGAAGCCAGAGCCTGTTCCAAGAGGAAACATTTTAAAAGCTTCTAAATGACTGTGGAGCTGAAGTAACTTTCAAAAGAGAAATGGACACTGCAGAGCTGAAGTCAACCTCGCACATCCTTCAGTCACACCTCAAAATGAAACACGGTCTCAATTCACTTAAGGCAAGGTCCTCAAAGCCACAGAGATGCCTAATACTTAAAGAGTATCACAACAGAAACGATCTCCAAGTTTAAGACAGAGCTAAATGAGCCATGACCTCTCCCATCCTCCAAGAAAATAATGGATTAGGGTGCCTAACAGTCCACAGGAACCCATTTTTTCACCAAAAGAAGGTATTTGGGTACCTCAAACTTTTCTTCCTCCATGCTGAGATCCAACCATTTTGGCCAAGCTGAACCTGTCAGCACTTACACCCGTGAAAGCTCAGTTGTGCTTGGGAAGCCGTGAGCACGGCTAATGCTCCTCAACACAGCTCTGGCATCAGTACACGGGAGCAGCTTCCATTTAAAGACGTGGCTGGAGGAAGAGGGAGTGGTTGGGGTGGCACGAAAACAGCACCCGCTGCCAGGGTAAGGTGGTTGCAGCTTCTCCCTGTGGAGATGGGTGCTGGATTTGGACTCTGCCTCCAGGGCTGGTTTTGATTTTTATCCCGTGATGTTTTAATGCAAAGCTTGTAGTCAGCAGCCTTGGGAATGCCGCCAGATACCAGCTCCCCACCGCCCTTCAGGGGAGGTCCCAGCCCATACGCCACAGTCAGGCTCCCACTTGCTTCTCCTCTCCGGCTCTGCGAATCCTTCTCCGCACCGTGGCAAAACTTCAATAGGAAGGGCTGAGAGGTTGCCTACAGCCTGGGAAGGGACAGGTGGATTTGAATATCCCTTGGGAGAAGAAGGACCCAAACCCATGTTCGACCACTTCTGAGACGAGTATTATAACTATTAAGTTGTTATACGAAAACCACCGCACCAATCATTTGTATCTTAAGCAGCGAGCGCAGCGCAAGGCTGTGAGATGAGGCCTCAGCAACAGGGGCAGGTTTGACTCACCTGGCCAGGTTTGGAGCTGGAAAAGTGTGGGAGCCGCTCCTGGGATGCAGCGTGAGAGCTGGCACAGGGACACAGGTGGGAAAGGGGTACCCAGGAGCCTAAGCAGATATGAGGACATGCATTGGGGAGGGAACAAGGTCCTGCAAACAAACTCTTGAGATCACCAGAGATACATCAGTTCCCACTGTCTGAAGTCCTAACCTTACTTTAGGGTTAAAATGTCAAACTAAAATCTCTTTTATCACTACCAAAGTGATTTTACCTTGAATTTTTAAGTTTGTTTAAGCTGAGCTTAAAAATAGCCTTGACTGTTAAGCAGATGATAAAACTCTCTGTAGTCCAATAGGCTATAGAACGTTTCTATAGTTTCACTAACCAGTGAGTGCCTGGTTAGCTTCCTGCACCTTCTTCATCCTCAAACTAAGAGAGTTTAGCTGGAAAAATTTAACTAAAGGGGTTTCTTAAAGGAATTTTTAAAGTAGCTGTTAGCCAATGTGGTTTTATCACAAACCAACACAATAAAGCAACAGCTAGCTTTATGTTTAATTGTTAGAAAAGAGTATGTAATTAAAGAGCAAGTCTATACATGTGTTTTTAAATACTGTGAGCCTGATTTTCTTCAATTTTGCTGTTTCTTCCAATTCTTTAAATATGCATTTGAAAGAAGTAGAAGGACAGGAAGTACTATCTGGAAGTTGCAAATAAGTCTTTTGAGAAAATAAATACATTTTCATTTCACTGAAATATACCAACCATAAAAATAGACGTGAGGTACAAAAGTGGCACTTTTTGACAAGACAGGAGGTAGTTAGAGAAGGTACCTCTGTAAGCAGCAATAGAGGAGACGGCTGAGTAAATGGAAAAATCTACAATTCATTTTAGACATTTGGCAAGCTAATTCTGTAGGTAGATGTGTGCAAGAGCTGCTGAATTTCTTTCAGGCCCATTCAGAAATACAGTCTGACACAAGATTTTGATTTAGATTTCAGACTCATCTCAGCGACACAGTCATTAGTTTATCCGACAGCACCAGAAGTGAACAGGAAATGCCCCCAAACCTCCTCCCTAAAAACAAGAAAGCGAGACCTAAAATCCTTCATTGTTCCATGCTAATTTTTTAGGCAGTTTCCCACTCACCTTAACAAGGTGAGAATTGAAAAATCTCAGCCAAGGAAAACCTCCTCCTCACTGGACCCCTCCAGCTCTGAAGACGCTGCTGGTGGAGTTAGATATCCTGTATCTAGAGCATCAGAAGTGTTTGGGAGACTTGTGTTAGGGAAGAGTACAGTTGAACAGTTCCTTGGAGTTGTGTTTATTCTAAGAAGAAAAGAGGAGAGGATCCTGCATTTTTAGAAGCCTGAGCATAAGGACATAAACACAGCTTATGGTGCCTTCCAGCCAACCGCCTGTTAGCTATAGAAGAAATACCCTACAGTTGTGTCTCCACTGATTGCCACAGCTGCTTTTTCAGCATTTGCAATCTTGTGGGAGCACTACAAAGCTTAATATTTCTTTTGTCAGTTGGAGAGCAATGCTGGCCAATCCTGCTTGTGCTGCCACATTATTTAATTAAATACCCCAAAGTTAATTATACACACTGCAGTCTTACCGACCATGTATCAGGGCCAGGTTAATGCTTTCATAACTAGTACCCTCTCTAAACGTGCTCAGCTTGGATGAACTGTACCATCTGTCTGTTTGAGAATGATTGCCCACATGTACTTTGCAGGATGGATGCATACCCCATAGGGCATACCTGAGCTCAGATTTTTTTGCCACAGGACACCGAGATGCAGATAAGAGCACCCCTGACACCTGTATTGGTTATTGTACTATGCGTAATTTATGTTCTGTACCATAAAGAAAGAGAATCCAGACTTCAGAAATACCTGCAACACCACCTTGCTCTGAATCCCACTAAGAAGGATGCCATTTCCCCCACAGGAGGAGACCAACTCTTCCAGCATGGCCTGCTATCCAAACCCATAGCTTGTGCTACCACCACCACCCTGTTATCCAGCAGCAAGCAGGTTATTATTGCTTTTTATCTTTTGCCCTCTTTCAGATCTCAGTCAAGACATTTGGTTGCAGAGCTCAATAACTCTAAGCAGAAGAAACTCACAATTAATGCTAAAAAAAGACAGCTTCTAGTCAGATATAAGTTATACCCCTAGATAAAAACAGGGCAGTCCATCGGAAGGAGAGTCTGGCCTCTGAAACAAATGCATCAAAATCCAATTTTTTTATTATTTTATTTTTATTTGATCCAAATCCAGAAGTTAACTATGAACTCCTTTCCCCCAGTGATTATCACATAATCTCTGAACATCAAGAATTTGCTCTGCACCTTTCTTCCTCTAACAAGGACTACGGGAAACAGCAGAGATATCAGACACTTGACATGCTTACCTCTCCCCATATATCCCACAGGTGCCAAAAGACTCAGAAAGTTCCCTTCCCTGATGACAAAACAAATATGAAAAAGGATTTTCACAAATGTGAAAGAGAGAGGGAAGGGACGTGAGGCTGCTTTTCAGGTGGATGCAATGGGTAATTCAGATGCAACACAAAATAAACTTTAAAGAAGTAGTTTTAGAATCTAGCTCAGGTTTCAGCATGAACGACACTGCTGAGCAAGGGGGGAAAGACACAATAGGTGGTATGAACAAAAGCAGGACAGCTATCTACTGATGTATAAGCAGAGCTGAACAAGCTTAATGCATTCAAATCAGAGACCAGACAATTCTCTGGCAACATTTGAGAAATACATGGAAAAGCTGTATGCCATGGGGCCAGCAGTGGCAGAGGACTGGCCACAGTGACCCCAGGCATCCTTTCCAAGCCGATGCTTAAGTTCTCTTGGCACAGAAACCCTTCTGTATCTGTGATCACTTTTCTGAGTAGTACTTTTACTTCTACTGTATTCAAGACAATTATCACACTGTGCAACACTTGGGCACATTGTGGATTTACACATAGATCTAATTTTTTTACTTAAGTAAGTTTCCATTAAAGTCTTTAACATCCTGTTTATCTTCTTGATCACAACTAAGGATTGAGCTGATATTTTCCAAGAGCTATCACAATGACACCTAGATATTTTTCCCGAATGGTTACATCTCTGAGGATGCATAGGTATGGCTCTTCTCCCCTTAGGCATTGTTTTGCAGTGGTCTAGATTGGGTGAGAAAATGAAGAAGAATATTGACAGCCAGGTTTAACGTTAGCAACCTTGCAAATTTCTTACAGGTGAAGTTTGTCATTTCTCCTTTCTTTATAAACCAGTAGCAGATAATTTAACAGTAGAGATACCAACAGAGATACTTGTAGCCTGGTGACTGTCCTGCAACTGGAAAATGCATTATTCAATTCCTACCCTCTGCTCCATTACCTTCAACTGATTAGAACCATAAGTTCAAAACTACAGGAATGCTTTCCCTTTTGGTTCTTGAGAATTTAGGGGTTTTGATGGCTGTTGGTAAGGGATCTTGGAAATCCAGCTGTACCTTACCAAGTGAATCACCTCTACGCAGGGGCTGCTGAGCTTCAAATTACACAGATTTGTGACAGCTTCCCTCTACAAAATCCATTTTGACGTTTATCCAGTATATCATATTTACAAATTCAAATCTTCATTTTAGTTTCCATACATTTGCCCGAGGAAGGCTAGATTTACCAGCATACATAGCCCATTAAATATCGATCATTTTTGCCACTTTCACTTCAATTACTTAATTCATACCAAATAAAACCATAAATTCAACAATTCCACATTTGGGGCTCTTTGGTGGCTACCATGGCTACCGACTATTTTTATCAATACTATTATGCATTTTATCCAATTGTTCTAAACCTGTTCTGCTGATACTTCAAGTTAAAACATGACTTTAGACGCTTTCAGATACCAAAATACTCCAGAAGAGAAAGCTCCCCGAGATCCTTTATAATGAACAGCAAAGCAAAGATTTATTTAGCCTTGCTGTAACAGCCCTATGTACTTTGAGTGTTCTTATTACACTGCCTTGCCTATCAAGCCTGCTGATGGACAGGCTTCCTACTCCTCGTGTCTTTGAAGGGCTTTTCTCATTGTTTCTGTGAATTTAGCACATTGTTCCTCAAAATTGATTTTACCTGCCTTGTTTAACTTGCCTTATTTAGTTTTGATGTATGTTCTTTTCTATTTTCACCATTCAAACATGACCTCCGCTTTCTGAAAGATGTCGTTTCACTCCTAACATCTCTCTGCCCTTCCACTGAACAATACCAGTTTTTCAAAGAGTTCTCACTCTTTTACCTGTTCCTTTGAACCATAAAAATTGTAAGAATCATTCTAATATTTATGTATTCTACCTCTTGGAGATTTTTGTGTTTGCACAGGGACGAGAAAACCTTGTTTGTCCTGATCATTGCACACTGCTCTGGGTTAAAACCAGTGTTCTCTTTTTCCAAATACATTAAGTTTTTTTCACATCCATCGTTGCTTTCCCTGTTGTCTCTCACATCAGTGTCTTTCTCCTTTATTTCTGATCCTATGTTTAGGGTCATTGGTATTTCCCCATTTAATTCTGCAGAGGAAGACCCTTCCTCCCCTTGTACTTCACTGAATACTCTCTTGATAACAAGTGTCTCAAACAAATACATGTCTCTCCTCCTATGAAAACACTCCATTTACCAAGACAAGAGCTCATATTTCCAAATCAGAGCCTTCTGATTTTCTCAGACCATGTTTCAGCCATCACTTTGCAATAATACTGATTATCAATGCAGTCAACACTACTACCAACACTGCCACCTCCACATCTCTCTGAGATAAGAAATGTATTCCTCCAACCTTATTCTTTCTATGTCTCCCCACAAGAGCACTGGAGTTCCCTGGAAGGGCAGTTTCTTCACATCTCCAGGACAGTTTGAATGACAAGTGTGAGAAGATCAGCTTCTGTAATGTTCCCCAGAAACCCCTGTAAGGAGGATCACTGACACAGATGGCTGATTTTCATCCAGGAGATTCTAGCATGGTTCCACTCTCTCATGCAGTTATTAGGATTTCATTTCCTTCTACAGCCTCAAGGGAAATTTCATCATCAGCACACCTGGTATGTGTAGTATAAATAATTAAGGGATGCCCTCTCTAATGATCTATGCAGAAAGGCTGTTCTGCTGTAAGAAATGGCCTGGATCATAGTCCTGTTAGAAGAAAGAATTAGGGTTGTAAGATCCTCTCCATTTTCAGACTCAAAAAAGCCCTCACGAACATTTACTGAACCAGATGGAGTCAAAGCTCTACCTGATCTACAGAGGAACCTACTCCATCAGTAGGTGTATGAGTTATTTCCACATTATTCTTTCTACTCTGTCAGCATAGATGGTACTTTATGACCATTTTTCTATCCCAGAATATAATTTATTGCTTACCTTAACAAAAAAGATCATGACAGCAATTTAGCTTACAATCAGAACAAGAAAAATACTTCATCTGACAAGTCTGGCAATAAGCCAGCCCTCTATAAACTGGTTTGATGACAGAAATACTTAGAGCAAACTGGACTCCATGATTCCATATTAGAGAGGACAGAGATCATGAGAAGCTCTCCACATTTAGCTTTATCTGCTCGACAATTTGCAAGGACAGTACAGTTGTAACAGCCCTGGCTCCGGTTATCTTTGGAGGTTTTCCCCACAGACACTGACAGCATTAAAGTCCTCACAAATTGCACATTATAAGAAGAAGAAAATATATTATTGCATTGCATGACAGGCAAATTCACATCTGATGGCTCACACTAACATGTTGCTAGCATTCACGTAATCTTTATCTCAAAGGTTATTTTGGGGTTGATCTTTTTGAGGAGAAAGGCCCTTGGTAGCTGGACAAGGAGCATATATCTACAAACTTCCACTTCAGTGCATTATGTCTTTCTTTGTCTTACCAATAGAACCCTTTGTTCTGAATTCTTCTTTCTGCTACCTATAAGTCCCTGTCTTAATCTGCATTTAATACTTACTCCACAGATGATACCTCACTTGAAATACCTTTTCTTTCTCCAAACCTAAACTAAAGTTTTAACTTTGAAGCTTCTAAAAAAGTTCTGTCACGTGAGTGTGCTTCACTTTATGCTGCCACACGTAACTGAAGTACAGCATATTTGTGATGTGGAATCCAGTTTTGCAGATAAAAGAAGTTAAACAGTTCGTTAAATCTGAATCTTTGATATGTAACTGAATTCAAACCCTGAGATTTGCTCACCATTATTACTCCTGTTTTCCAACACATCAATTGGATATAGACAGTCAAATCAAGAAAATCAGCTTCTCAAAGGCTGTGTTCTAAATTTGATTATTCTTTTTACAGCTAAAAAAAGCTAATGAATAGTTTATGACCAGAAGATTAAATCTGATCTGAACAAAACCAAAGATATATGCAACACATGTAAACATGCTCCCACCCTTTCAACTTGCCCTTAGGTCCATCTAAGCGCTTACACACTTTTCTAAAGCAATCAGATTTGCAAGTTCTATGACTACTTAAATCTATTGCTATTAGTGTGAGCAGGCCACACTTAAATTCCATTTTTCAATGGGTTATCAACCAAATTGTACTCATTACCAGGATTTCTCCCTTTCTAAAAGCCTGATACTACAATTGGATCTGGTTGGGCACCTCCTTACACCTGTACCTTGCGTTAAAGGGACTCTACTTGGGTGCATGGGTCCTCTGGAACCAGAGCCTTCAGTCATAGCATGGTAAAGCATCACAGGATTATAGCAGCTGTTTTAAGACAAACAAAAATGACTCCTCTTTATCTTCCAAGTTTGTTTGTATTGGTAACATCAAGGACCTTACCCCTCAATTTAGAAAAAGTGAGGCAGTTATCAAGGTGCAGGGATCCAGGCATTCTATGACAAAATTCAGCATTCCATTTCAGTGCTGCCCTTTTTTCACCCAGCACAGAGCAGTAGGATGCATGGAACCTGATTAATGAAGCCGAACTTCAGAACCCGCAGCAAAAAGTGAGTTTCAGTTCAGAAAGGAGGACTTTGAGCATGTCTGGAGTGAAAAGCCCACCATAGTAAAGCTTCACAAGCTGAGCAGTATTTTTATCCTCTTTGAGAAGTAAATGTGTGATTTGAAAGTCGCTGGGACCTGTGCGCCTTACCTGTCTCCACCTGCACTCTTCATTCTGTGCTGGTGGAAGCTCACACGACCACACACCCTGCTCCACTGAATTGATCAGCCTGTTCTACACACTCACAGCTATTTGAGCCCACTAATACTAAACGTGCTGTAAATACTCCCAATCCGCAGGGACTAAGGGGTTAATCCACTCACAAGCATACATTAAACCCTGCTAAGAGCATTCCACAGAAATACCATCCCAAGCTAGCAGCCCAGAAGGAATAGCTAACCTGACACACGTTCTGTCCAGGCAACAAATACGCTTGGTTTTATAACTCAGCATCAATAGGGCACTTTGTGGGACATTCAGGAACCCTTAGAAACCCATGGGCATAGAAAATCAGCCATTGTATGGGCAGCTGCATGAAAAACAACAAACTGGAAAGCAGTTTATGCAGCATTAGCTGTGAGAGTCGTACTTTGCTGTAAGCAGGCTCATTTTGAGTATCACCTGTTTAAAAGGCAAAATATTTCCTCATTCATTTTAGAAGCTGCAGCTCTGCCCCCGTTCCTCTTGGCATAAAGATGCCATATGGACACACGCTTACAGGAGAACAAGGAACCCACAAGCTGTAAGGATCCCAGATATCGATCTCTATCAGGCTATATAAACCAGCAGTTTTAGCAGTCTCTCAGGAGTTTGCTGTAAGAGCAATTGGAACCGCAATTAACAACAGCACATCTTAGGATAGGAAAAGACTCCTAACTAGAAGCTAATTAGGAGGGCAAACACTGAAGCTTGTTAGCTGAGATGCTAATGAGAATTATACTTGAGTGGCAGCAGACTAGCTATTCAGAGGTAATTAGAAACCTCAGCTGATAGTATATTGCTCTTAAGAGCTGTCAGAACAACTGGAAAAACAGTCCTGCAGCTAAGGATCCAGCATGCCACATGGAGAAATTCACGGGCACGGGGAACAGCCAGAAAATTACACCCAGGCATCGAGGCAATTTAACAGCATGTCAAAAAGGGAGAGAGGGGTTTTGGGGAGGTGCATGCCCTCCTGGATTTTCTGCCAGAGTTTTGGTTCCCCAGTGGCAGACCTGATGCTGCCATTTACACTACCTGGCTAAACCAGCATCAGCTGCACAAGAGGGTGAGCTGTGCACCCTGAACATCCACCCCTGACTTGTGTAGAGGCAGGACAAGGACCTGGGCTGGTTCGGCAGCCCCTGGCAGCCTTCCTATCCCACCCACCACCCTCTCCCACCCCAGCCCTCAGTGCTCAGCCAGGGAAAGCTGCTGGTGTCAGCTCTGCCAGGGCTGTGTGCAAGTTGCTCTCACCGTGCCCCTGCCTTCCCGGGGCATGGGAGGGTTTTACTCTCTCCTCCTCTTTGTGCAGTGAGGAAGCAGAAAGTAAATTGAGGTGCTTCAAGGGGAAAAATCTGTTAAACGTAACATGGCTGCAATGGGGAGCGTGGAGTGTGGCCTTACCTGGGCTGAGTTGCATGGCTGATTCCTGCTCTGAGCAGAGCCAGGGAGGCAAAGCAGAGGGGCTGCCTGTTTGAATGTTTCCTCTGTGCCTGATTGGAAGCGCAAGAGCCAGTCAGGGGTAGGGGAGAGGCTGCTAAACTCAAAGTAGGTTGTTTGTTTCAGGAAAAGATTGGATACTGGAGAACCTGCAGGCTGGTTCGCAGCATATTTGAACACACGAAAACCTTTGGGTGTCACAGGGGAGAGAAACTCTGTGGAAGAATCAAGGGGATTTTCAGTTTTGCCGAGGCCCTGTTTGCATTAAAACTTGCAGTGATTTAAGCAAAACCTGGTTTTAATTCTACTTATTGAAACCAGCCATAAACCCATGTGGATACTCTTAAACAGATTCAGCTTTCCCAAAAGAAAACCCAATGCAATGCGGATTTCAATTAAAGCACACAGAAGAGCACCCACAAACGGTTTTACATCAGTGTAATTAAATAGATTTCAAAGTTTGACTTTAGTTAAGCAAATGTGACTTTTAATGCAGATGTGACCCAGCAGTCACTGGCTGACGGTGTGTGAGGGACAGGAACTTTGCATACCAAAACCTCCCTGCAAGAGTCCTGGGAGAGAATATGTGTAAATACACCCTTCACATGAGCTTTTCAGTGTCTGCAGTGGAAAGCGTGTGAAAGTACAAGGAATTAAGAGTAGACATCAGCATTGGCAATTATAACCCATAAATCTATCTCTTTAAGGAAAAAAGTTCTGGGTGCGTAAGCAGTATTCTGAAGAGACAAATGTACTTCACTAAAGCTTTGGGAACCACCGTTTTCACTGACGTTTTTGAAGCAAGAGCCCCGGATTGTGGTTATTCAGGTTTAACAGGACGTGTAAATGCTGACTGCTGCTAGGGGCAAAATTCCCCAAACACCAAAGTGATGTAGCTCTGGGCTTGACCAGCTGCAGCTCCCTGGAGAATCCTCCCAGCCACACACCTCCCTGTGCTCAGCAGACAGCAGCTCACCTGGTGACCAGGGCGTGATGACTGGTTTGGCATTCCCCAAGCCAAAAATCACCTGTGGCTGGTGCCTGCGGTCCCCTCACTCAGGACCTTGTGCAGCCACTCTGAGCTCAGTGTTAAGTGTCATGAGCTGCTTGGCAACTCCAACCAGGCTAAGTAAAGGAAACAGGACAGATTCAAATGCAAGGAACATGTATTAATGCTGCACGAAAGATCTACTAGTGGGGAACTAAGGGTATAAAAAGCGATACCTCTCTGGCAGTCCTAGCAAACTGCTCTCAAGCTGGTGCAGGTCCTAGGCACAATCTAGTCAATGCAGCAGAGAAATGAAAGGCAGCTGCCATCCTCTCCTTCACAGGGCTTACTCCCTCCACCTCCCCAACACTTACTACGTGTAGTGGATTATCTCCCTATCAAGACTTTCATGGAAACAACCTTCCCAGAGCTGCAGCTCCAGCTGGAAGCAGACCACGGAAAGGCTCTGGTGTTTCCAGGTTTGCATTGCTGACAGCAAGCAGGTACAGCCACAGGGCCAGGAGGGTAGAACTTGGGTAAGGCCAGAGACACATTTGTGTCTGCCCTCCCTCCGTGACCATCCCAGCGCCTACAGTGGAAGACTGTGGGATGTTGGCATCAGACATAGCATCACCTGCAGTATCTCCAAGGTGTCTCCAAGGAGTGCTGGACAGTAATTCCAGTGCCCGAGCTGACAATGAGAAGTACGTGCCTGCACTTAAAAGGTCAGTTCAACCAAGACTGAGCCTTTCTATCTATTGCTGCATATCGGCTCATCATGTGCCATCAGTCTCCAAGGGAACACAAAGGTCACCCACCTCTGTGAAACAAAAGGTACCTGCAAATGCTCACTAAACACAGATTATCTTCAGCTTTTCATTTCTGCACCTTCCTCGTATAATTCTTCAGTTTCTGAAGCTCTTTATCAGAACTGCCTCATGAGCAATAGACACACATGGACAGCAGAGCTCTGCAGTTGGCCATGGCACAAGTTAAGCTAGACAAGCAACTCCCCACATAGCTCAGTGTGCTACTTTCTCAGTCCCTCCTTGTCTCCTTGACAGGCACCTTCTGGTGAGCACCTTTAACAACGTCATGCTGTGCTGACATCTCACTGTATTGTATTTATTTTGGGAAAAAAATCAAAGATGTGGGACTAAAACTATCATTTGCTCATGCCAATACATGTATAGGCATGAGTCAACGGTAGTATATATTCAGGGATGCCTATAGTAATAATCCAGTGATAGAGAGGCTAAATATATATATATACACACACACACGCATATATAAGATCAGAAAATCTTCCAGCTGGAATCAGGGGTCAAAGCAGCATATTCATCCTGCCATGCTTAAGGACATAGTCCCTCTGAGCGCTTCGATTCCCAGAGCAGGGAGTCTTCTGACGGTGTCTTTCAGCCTGTGTGAAAGCTATAGCAAAACTGAGTTCCCTGAACACTTTCGGCTGCCTTGCTGAGCAATCTTTATTCTCCTCAGACATTCCTCAAATGCAACAGTTTTTGGTTGTCATCTTCCCTCCGCAGGGATAAATGTACAACTCTAACCCTGAATTTCACCTATTTATCTTCCCCTGACTGTGCCTGTCTTTGAGGAGTGCGAGCTCCGCTCTGGCTCACACACAGCATCCAGCTCCACAAGAGCCCAATTTTCCTTTCATGTTGATGATCTCCCACTGCAGCAGCATCGGCTCCCCCTGCAGAGGAGTCCTCCTCCACACCAGCCATTCTCTCCAGCCCACGCTGCAAACCTGCAGCCAAACGACACAATCTGTTGCGGATTTTACCTCTTTTACTCCCCCCAGAGCCAGGCTGGTGCTCAGCTTGCACTGCAGCTCCCTGGGGATCAGTGTTTTAGCTCTGCAGGACACACTACCCCAGCCTGGTAATGATTTGAATGCTTTATCATGCTCCAAGCAGCTACCTGCTGTCTCTCAAGTCTCCACGTGCACAGGGGAATTTTCTTGGCTTGGGAAGTATCTGTGGGTTTATCAAGGATTATTCTGGGTTTTCCAATAACGGGGTTTCCAGTAATGCCTTTGTATTTACTTTTTTTTCCCTATAATTTGCAGCCTGATCTCTCACAACTGACATAATGCCCCAAAATTGCAACACTGCACCTTTAATCCTACCTCACTCATCAGTCCTCTTTCTTCAGGGAAGAAAAAAGGGAGGAAAAAAAAAATAGTATAAGGAGCAGAAGTCTCTTCTTTGTTGAAGCCTTTGGCCTCAGGTCAAGAAGGTGCTTCATGGGAAAGCCCTGTGTTTCCCTGGAGAACTTGCACACGCCGCTGCTGCCTTCACCTCTGTGCCCTCCGAAGGCAGTGGCTGTATCTCAGGTTTCTGTGCTGCTTCCTTCCCTCTGCATTTATTTCTTGTTAACCAAGTACAGCCATCACATTCTGCATGAGACGAGCACAGGAATTTTCAGCTTAAAAGAACTAGTGAATCCATGATGCAGTTTTCCTTATTCTATGAACTATTTGGATTTTTTGATATGTGTTACTAAACTAATTTGTCTATGGCTTAATATGGGTAGGTTTCTTCTTCCACTTGCATTAAGTAGTCCTTTTTTTTCTGTGTGACCTGTAATCCCAGCACTCTTAATTTCCAAATCACTCTGTGTGCTCTTTACCTTGTCTTTACCATACCCCAGTTACGCTGTCATTCAATAGTCATTTGGCTTGGCTTGCTGTGAGTTTCTCTGCTCTCACATCAGGCTGAGGAAGCTTCTGTAGCTGCTGCACATGTTCACCACTGCATCCCGGCCCACTGTTGTCTGCAGGAGCCGTGCTGCCTTCCCGAGCACACAGTGCTGCTCTGCACTTCACAAACCATCTTACTGCTCCGCACTAGTCATACCTGTAAAATCACATTCTCTGAGTCACCACACTTGTGTCTCAGTGCAGTGCTTTCCATTCCATCTCCCTGCATTTCTCTTGTCTGCTGACTTTTCTCATTGCATTTTATCTCCTCCTCCTTGGGTCTTGCCTTTGCACAAAGGTGCACTTCGAAAAGTGCTTTTCATTACATCTCTGAGCTAGCTCATAAATCTTTCTTTGGATACTTCCTCTCCAGAAGTTTTACATGTGTCCTGCAGGCTGTGGGAGACAGACATGGACATCTACATGTTATATTGTGGGCAGAAGGAAGTTTGCTGTGCCCACACCCCACCAAAACAGTGCACAACGGTGTTAGTACAGAGCTGACGCATCCTGCTCCACTCCAGGACTTCTTACACTCGGCTTGATCCTACAAGCAGGGCAGTGATCACTGGGCTCACACCTGCCCAGGTTATGGTTGCACAAACACTGTCAGCAAGGATCACAGGCACTAAAGAGCTAACAAGTTCAATACCCTCCAGCATTTTTGCTCCAGTTTTAATTCCTGTTAATCACTGCTGAGTTCATCCTTCCTGGTTTGTGAGCATCAGCCATCTTCCGCAGCTTGGCCATGTAACCTGTTTTTCCTGATTCCTGGTAACACTTGTCAATACTTTTCCTATCAAACTTCATTAGAAGAGTCTTTCTCTTTTTTTCTCCTTCAATTTTCAGAAATAGGACTTTTACCTTAGCTTGGCAAGTCTGTTCCTGTTCCCATCCTAATCCTGCTAGAGAATGTGCATTGCTCATTACCCTTAATAACACAGCTACTCCTTTTTGCTTCTCCTTTTTCTGCATGCCTGGCAGTTTTGTAGCTTTCCTCCTGGGAGCTGAATAAAGCTCATTTTCTGCACCCATCTCTTTTCCTACAAGTCCACCTGAAGCAGAAAGCCTACAAGCACTCACCATGCCTTCCATGCACAAAACAACTCTTGATTTCTAGTTGCATCCATTTGCCACTACCAGCTCACATCTGCCACCGAGTGCAAGCACAAGAAGGAGGTGCTGAGGAACAACTTGGTTTTATTACTTTGACTTTTCTCAGTCACATCCTGAAAGAAGAATTTTCCCTCTCTAGTATGGAATCCTGTTGCAGCACCCCATGTCAGAGCACTCTCATAAAACCATCTCTTTTGCCTACAAGATACCACATACTGCAAAAACCCCGGTGAAGTATGTACATAGGTATCCCCCAGAATTAAAGGCTCTGTATGCATTTGATTGGTCCAAATACCCATTCCATGTTCAGACTCAGACAAAAGGACAGGTAACAGAAACTGGTAGCAGCTCAGGTATTGCTGCTTCTGCCCACTAAGACTGTATTTTTTCCCTACTATTCTAAATATAAGTCTGTATCTCAAAAATATTTCACAAGGAGGTTTATAATAATTGGAAGCTTTCATATCCCATCTGAAAGGGCTCCTTGAAACGGATTAAAAAATAAAACATCAAGGAAGACATTAGGACTGCACCTCACTCTTTCATCAGTATATTTAGTTCATAATGCACATCAGGTGCCACAGGAACTGCTGTTCAAGGTTAAAGCAAGGTCCTTATGAAAGGGACAATTACTCTCTAGTGACAGATAAGGAGAAGAAAGTCAAAGCTAAACCGTGCGAGAGGAAAGGCAGGAGTGCTCAAAGTGAAGTGAAACAGCTACAGAAGCCTTTACCTCGGGAAGGGATCACTTCAGAACCTGGCTGTGAATTCAGGTCTCTCTCTGCTGCTGACAGTCCCTCTCCCTCCCTGTGCCTGAAAGGCAGCAGCTGCGCCAGCTCAAGCAAGCCCCAGCATGGAGCAGACCTCTCCTCCGAGGGGAGGCCCATGTGGCTGGTGGGAGCCATGGGCAGCAGCAGGACACACAGCTCACAGCTTTACTGAGGGGGCTCTGCTGGACTGTTACTATGGAACCCGCTGGATTCAGCATCCTCGTTAGGTACTGAGAGCATAAAAAAAGCACATTTTTGAAAGGAAAATGAGAACCAAAGCTCATGTCTAATATAGCACCAATTTGGTTGAGAAGGGGTGGTGCCAGAAAGCAGTTCTGAGAAAGAACTGGGGGACCTGGTGCACAAGTGAAACATGAGGCATCAACCAGCTCTAATGGACCTGCTCGCTGCGAGGGAAGAGCGAACAGGAGGCGCTTCATGGATAAAGCGGTTCTCGGGGCTGCATTCAGCCCCACTATGACTGTATGTCAATAGGGCTGAGATGTAAAAGCTCAAGGACTGGACAAGGCCAAATCATACCACAGGAATAAGAATCTATCCCTTTCCCCAAAAGCATTTTGGTCAAGAGCCATATTCACCCTACCAAAACCCTTTTCCTAATGGTTTCCTGGACAGCAGAACTGCTGAGTGCTATCCAACACTTAAGTATTTAGGGGTAAGCTGTGCAATACCAGGTTTTTACAACTGATCTCCAGTCAAGCTTTTTTTCCTAGGTTGTCCCTAGAGAAAAATGCAGCAATATGAAAAGATGCAACTGTAACTAGAAAAAGCAGAATTTACTTCTTTTGAGTGTCAGGAGAGGAAAAAACCCACACTTGCTTTCCTCAGCTAGATGAAAGACACCAGTGTATAAAGGATAGTTTGGGCTGACTCTGAAGTAGTAATTTACAGGGAAAATGGTAGTTCAAAGAACAAATAAAGTATTAATAAATAAAGTATGCAGTTTCAAGTTCTGCAGCCTTCCTTCATCTTGCCATCTCAGCTCACTAAAATTTATTTCCTTTCCTTGCTGCTCTGTGAACACCCATGGAGCCAGGGAAAACTGAACACAAAGGCTGGAAGCAAATTGGACAAATGCTCTCGAACCTTTAACAGGCAGGAAACATCTTCAGGCATGATGTGGTGAAGCAGACACAGACACTGAAGATGATGCTGCTTCCTACCATCCCTTTGTCCCTGGGCTGTACCTTGCAGCCATATGAAGCCATTTTTCTGCTCTCTCATCTCAGTCCCTTTCTCAGAAGCCATCAACCTGGCTCTGTCCTACAACATCCTTGAAAGTGTCCTCAGTGCCTCCATACTTCAGTGCACCATAGCTGTTTGGTCTCAAGGGAGAAGATACCATCTTCAAGGTCCACAAACTGCCTTGGCCACCTATATAACCACGTGAAGGTTGCACAAAGGAAAAGCAGTGAGCCATGCAATTGGCTTGGGGTTGGGATTATTTTTAAGAAACAAATATTGATACATTTCCCTGTCCAGAACTGGCCATCAGCAGACAAAAAGGTCCTTTACTCATATAGAACACACACTGGGCTGCAGCATAGAACCCTATCATTGCTTCCTGCATCATGTCCTGGAGGCTTAGAGCAGAGAAGCACAGGAAAGAACACATCAGACAACCCTCATCACTACTTTTGAGGTCCTGATAAAATGCCAACTCTCGATCATTTTCTCCTGAATGAACGCTCACTTCTCATGACAGGCTTTGCAACCTTCTTTAAAACATGTCATTTAGGGGTAAGTTCTTGATTATGGTCCTCAGCTTCCCAAGTTACTTCGTATACATGAGATTTTACAGCCAGTGAAGTATGTTGCATACACGCGAAATAATAAATTTGCTCTCCTGTTCTATTTCTTTTATTTGATCAAGCTACAGAGTTGTTTGCAGTTTAAACATCATCAGCTTGGGACTGGCATTTATGTTTCATCTAGAGTTAATGCAGTCAAACCAAGAACAAAAGCAGCTGATACAAAGGAGAGCCAGGTCTCACCGAGTTGTTAATAATGAATAACCACTTCCATGATATTTAATCCATCAGCAAAAATGCAAAGGAGCTTTAAGCACCATAAATCTCACTGCAACAACACTGAGTCCCTCATAGTTTCACTAGTACATATGGTCTAGCAATCTTTCCAAGTGCGACGTGATAGCTCAATGTGACTTCTTACAACACTCCATCATCACCAGTTAGGATTTTTATGGATCTAAGAGACACATTTGTTTAATGCAATCATCTGAGACAACTCAATTTGAATCAGACCAAGTTTGCTGTATTTCTCCTATACAGTGATACTCTCAAACCCCACAAAAGGCCAGTGGTAGAACTGGAATATTAACTTGGCAGTATAAAATAAGACTCTGATACCATTGACAATGTAACCTTGTCCCAGATAACATTTTCTGAGGCAGCAGGTTCCTTTCACTTTTGCTGTCGTTGCTGCCTACAGATCACATTTCTCACCTTTTTTAATATTATCAGATCACACTGCAATGGAAACGGGTATTATCCACAAGCCCACATTTAAGTAACTCTGCAGCATATAAATATGTTGCTTAAGTGAACACAGTAGCACCACAGAAGCAGTAAGGAAGCAAAAGTACAGATAGAAATGTCATTTGTGAAAGCGTTTGATTTTGGTACAGGTGAAGGTAAACATCAGAACAAACATCTTAGATTATTACACTAAGTATTAAAAAGCTGCAGATTTATTCAGTCCCCTTAAGATTCATTTCTTCAGAACCCACAATTCATTCACAAACTCCAGGTACTCTGGATCACTCAGTCTTACCTTCTGCTACTTAGTCACATACCAATCTGTTGATGACATACAACTTTCATTTTAAAGCATTAGCCAGTTAGAATATTTTTTCTAATGGTCAAGGCAGCGGAAAGCAGGAATAAGCTTAATCCACATTACTAAAATATGTGAGGATCAGATGCCTCGAAAGCATTTAAAAATACCTCCTGACTCTCCAGTATCAGTGATCACTTAAAACAGTGTTAGTTTGAAGCAATTACGAAGTCAAAGAAAAATGAGGATAAACAAAGTATAATTATCTGCCCAAACTTGCCTGAAACCAAAGTTGAAGATTAATTGGTTTATTTACATAGATGTTAAATCAAATGCCAAAGATGGTATTTGAAATGTCAACTTTAACAAGGCTTATCAAGAAAAGTTAAGTTTGCAAGCTTTACACCTGTATTTCCATTGGACACCTTCAATCCTAGAGCCATTTAACAGCAAGACAGGGATGAAAACACACTTAGTGCCTCTTCTTCAAGGGGAGAAAAAGGCAGAAAAGTCTTATTTAAGATTCTCATTTGGAGCCAGGAGGCTTGGGGAACAGTGATGTGAATTTTGACAGTGCATGTAATTCAAGATGAGCTAGATTAGCAAAAACATACTATTTAAATGGTCTGACTTAACCTGGCTCACATCTCTGTGGGCACCTGGGGCATGGTCAAACCCAACCCTCAGGGATGCATTTTGCTTGGAGCCCAAACACTGCAGCCTAGCTGAAAGAACTCCAAAATGCAAATAATGAGGTGAAACAATCAGGTTGCACTCGATCAAAATCTACCCATGACATCTGCAGCTTGAAGGATATCAAAACAGCACCTGGGGTGAGGATTACTCCGCAATGCTTGGATGTATGGGAAAGAATATAAACAAAATTAAGGCAGAATTATGGCTGCAATAGAAGAGCAGGAGGTTTGGCTCAGAAGATACTCTATAGACTGTATAAACTTTTTCATGTTCCTACTTCTAACTTTTTAGCAAACCTACAAGTTACAAATCTTTTCATCTCTTCAGTTATGCAAAACTTACAGTATAATTACAGTATAATTCTACAAGCAATCAAAGCTTTTTGTCTTGTAACCATGGTGGATCCAAGCCAGTTCCAAAACGATGGATGCAATACAGCTGCACTGACTAAAAAGAACCAAACCAATACCTACATGGGACAGGAGAGGCAGTGGGAAAGTGGGAAAGTTAAAGTTAGAAAGTATAGTTTAAATGCAGTGCTTCACCTCCCTGTGCCAGGCAATTCATCTTTAGGGATAACCTTTCCAAAAATTAAATGGGTATTCTCTGAATGAGAAAAAGATGAAGACTTTATTATTCAAAACAAGCCTTGAACTCTGAAGACAAAGAAACTTACCACAGTACAGTTCCGTCCCTCGGCTCTGCGGCTAAGAGGTGACAAGAGTGGCTGATCATTCACCACTAACACTGACAAGGAAAAACAAGATGTACAAAAGTTATTTTGACCGAGAAGGAAACCAGCACGTGCATTCTGCATTGAGCTACTGCTTTAAAGTTTATGCCAGCATTTCCAGGGAACAGCCGAGCACCACAAAGTTAATCAAAACAAGATGTCTCAGAGCAGTTGAGCACTGCAAGAGATCCTCCAGTACTCGGCAGCAGGACCACCCAGAAATGTCTTTTAAGACGTGAGGCTAACAGCTGGGAAACCAAGCTTAGGCAAGTTACACCACTGCTTCTCGTGTGTAACAGTATCTTCCCCTCCAGGACCACTGCAGATAAATACACCCGCACTCACAAATACAGCTGTACACTTAGATTTTGCCTTTTCTGATCTCATTTAGAATGCCAGAGAAGTTTTGGCAAGCGTGACTATTAACTACAATCAAAAACTCAACCGTGGTGCTTCTTCGTTAATTGCAAATAGCACTGTGATTGTGGAGCACACTTACATTTGCAGAAAGTTCAAGTATTCTTGCATATAGCTGAACACAACAGATACTGGGGAAAAACCGTAGTAAGAACGCATCAAGACCTTTTATAAATAACCAGAGGAAAATCACTTACAGTAATATTATATTTTATTTTCTCTTTTAGTTTCAATGTGCAGTATTTTCAGCATTTTTTTTTTAAACTTAAACATACATCTAAAATTATATGCTTTCCTTTTCCTTTCAGTACAATTGCTTTTGGGTTGGGGCTCCAAGCTTTTGCTCATCATTGCCCTCAAACTATACAAGACACCACCACAGGGTGTGTTACCTTATCCTTGTCAGGTTGATCCAACTTGATGGTATGCATACACAGACTGATGGGAATGATAAGCTCACACAAAATGCACATGACAAAAAGCAGCGCATGCTTCACAAATGCTCTGCAGCATTTTATACCCAGTTCACTTGAATACAGCTTAAATTTGACATAGAAGCTCTCCTGGGTATGACTGTGGGATTCTCAAGATTTTCAATGGATACTTTAAGGTAACATGCACAAAGAGTTCACCTGAAATCTCAGTATTAGGTAAAATTAGCATATTGGACTTCCCCAAAGGTTTGCTACATTGCTTACTCTAGTTCTTACTGCAGCTTGCTTTCACTTGAAAATAATTCAACTACCTAAAAACTACCAAAGTACTTTGCTCTCTTGTAACTTTCATCAAGTGTATCCTTATAACCAAAACTGTTTTAAAAGTAAAAGAGCAAAGCACCTACCATTGTCATTTAGTTGATTTCTACCTTCAGTAGAAAGTTTAGTTGGGATTGTACATGGAAGTAGTTTGCTTTACGCAACAAATGTACTCGAATCTTTTCCCCTTTTTCTCCCACCCCATCCCATTCAACCACTGGGTAAGATCCTGAATGACCAGATTTAATTAAACTGCTTATTGCTATATTTATTGCTCATTACACCCTAAAACTTATTTTATTTAGGAAGCATGAATGCTTAGCCATGACAGCTCCACAAAATCTTAAGACAAACCAGGTCTGCTGCTCTTGGAGAACTGTCTTTGCAGTGTTTTTAACACAACCTCCTTATCTGCTATATGAAGTTAACAGCCGTTTAAAGAGGAGAATGGTGAGACAGAATGCTCTTAAGGCAAGTCTACTAAATATCAACAAATTACTTTTATCCCAAAAGGTTCCACTTGTTCCCCACTTCTTTTGATCTAAATCTGTTCATTCATTACTCAGTGCTTTAGGAATGCTGCTGGTGGTTAAGAAACAAGCAACATCTTGGTGCTGAGAAGGCGCTCTTACCAAAGCAAAAAGTAATACACAATCATTTACTGCATGCTTTAGGCAAGAAATGACATCTGAGTACACACTTTAGAGAAGATATACATAAACTCACATTCAATTTCAGCTGGTGAAGAGCATAAATAGTAAAGAACATACTTTGAATCCTGCAAATAAGAACTGGTTTACAACTAGTTGTAGTTTCCAGCTCCTCACTCCTGCACTCACTGCAAGGGAGGGGGCACGCTGAAATGAAATACAATCAAACTAATATTTAATGGGCCAGTGGACAGCTGGCCCAAGAACTATTTATAAAACATTGGCTAGCATACAGTGTTCTTGAAGGAGGGCCACATTATAGACGTAGTGAAGCAGGCTGACAACTGAATTGTAAATGAAGTTTTAAACATTAATCTAAGTATGCTCCCAATCATGCCATACCTCTAATCTTGTAAGGTTGTAAAGAAGCCAGTTCCACTACAAAGCACATTAAAGAAACTGTTCGTTTTGGTTAGCCAGGACACAGAATGTAAGCCTTAAGCCCAAACAAATTTCTATGCTGTTCTGAAGTTAAAAATTGAACAGCTTGATTTTCAGAATTAGCTTACTTCTTAGCGGCCACTGTTTTGCTGTTACGGTCCCCACCACATACCTCTTGGCTCTTGTAACTAGAAGGAGGAGTGATTTTAAATAGTATTTCACTCCAAGAGAAGTGAGGGTGGGGAAAACGTGTCTAGGAAGTAGACAGGAAAGTGTGCTGCAGGTGAAATGTCAGATTTGAAGCACTACCAGTGTGTGTTTCCACACTAGGAAGACCCTTAAGCTACATTCCTTCAGGTCACTGAGAAGAACCTAAGAAGAGGTGCCCTCCTTTATACACTAAGGACACATTTCTGGAGGTATACTATGACAAATCTCCAAGAGAGGTTAGAACAGATGGAGATTTTACTACCAGTGTATCTGTGAGAGATTAGAACTGACTGCATCAGCTTTAAAGCTTGACTTGAAATGGGTAATGCAAATATTTGCTTGAAGGCCAGCAACAGGCAGTTGAGGAAAAGGGGGTCTGTTACATTTGATGTTTTTCATCCAGCCATGTTGACTGCTTAATTCAATATATTCCTTCACTGGTTGGAAAGATTCTATGGCAAGTCCAAAATTGGTTTGGAACGTTTCATAAAGGGTCTAGCTCCCGTTATCCCAAGGTAAAGTAACCAGCTCTTCTGTGTTAATCATGAGGAGCTTAAAATCATGAAGAATTTAACAGTTTGTAACACAACATATACTGTTATATGGTGAGAATATGACTAACCTGATGCTTAAAAAATATATTAAAATCTATTTTAAATTTTGGAAAATAGCTTACAAAAATATCTTCACTTAAACTATATATCATACAAAAACTGACTGGTGTGTGGGTTTACAGTACAAAACGATTATCGGTGGTTACAAAAGGGAAGAGTGATCTATACTACCCTTAATGAAAACACAGGGCATTATATCTCACTGCCTGGACTTATAAGAATTAAGATAATTTCCAATATAACTCAAAAAACTTTCAAACAGTATCTATTTTATTAAACCTTTTTCTGAACTCTTGTTCAGTTTCTTTTAAAAATCACCACAGTGCTGTGGCCCAAGAAAGAAAAAGTAACCCAACTAAGGGCAGAAATAATTGCTCTAGATAGTAAGATCTGTAGAGAGCTAAATATAGCGACTTCTACAGTTGTTTCTACTGCCCAAAATATCAGCTTCCTCTATCAGTTTCTAAAAGGAAGTGATACCAGCAGACAATTCCTTTGTAATTAATTTATGGGCAGAAGCAACAATTTTTGGTCTAGATTGGAATTATTTTAAATACATGGGTTTAATAAATACAAATATACACATCTGTATACATTAAATGTTGTCACATGTGTATAATTTCAACATATACATTATATACAGAAATACATACAGTACATGCTCCTCCTGACAACACTATCTCAATTTTTCCAAGTGTCACCAAAAGGTGTGATAAGAAAATGAAGACGTTAAATACAGGATGTGACTGAGAACCAAGGTATCATTTCTCTATAATCAAAAAATTATACCAAATACAACTAAAGACAAATCCTGTGCTAGATTTCCCCATATAATGCTTAGGAATCAATGGGTTTCCCTGGGTGGTGAGTAAAAGCTAAATCTGGCCCTGCATAGTGTCCTGAATCCATGAATATTTGTACTGTGTTTATGTCTAAAGCATTATGTATACAACAGGTAATAAAAGAGGTTGTGTAATCTAACACCTTAGCCAGTCCCAAAGTAGACACAGCAGCCTTCTGATTCTTAACTGCTAGCATAAATGTGTTTATGTGGGAGTGGTCTGAATCCAGATGACTCCATGGTCTCAGTTAGGAAAGGTCAAATGGTTATTAACTACTGGGGAGCTTGCACCATTTTGTCTCTTAAAATGCTGTGCAGTACATAAGAGCAGTTTCTTAAGTATACAAAAGGCTGATCCAGAGTAACTAGTCCTCTTCTCTTACCACTATGTCTCAAAATAAAGGAATTCAAAAGAAGCTATCATAAAGTGGATCACAAGAATGCCTCCTTAGTACAGTCTCTCAAGACAAATTAATCAACATATTCCAGTTTTAAAGCACTTTTAAGAAAAAGTGAGATGCAAAACAAGATGTAATCTGTACATTAAGATGGATTTCCAAAAGGAACACAAGTTCAAGCACAAGGAAAAAAAAAAGAAAAATAATGAGGACAATACAGATGTCAAGACATTCAGTAGCATGGCTTCTGATCATCTCAAATTACAGCACAGCTCATGCACCACACATCTTACAATTTTACATACTGTACATGATATAGAAATATTTAAGTTAAAATTTCTTTGACTGATATACCGTACTCAAATTTTAAATCCTGAGAAGAAAAAAGCAAAAAGTGTGGTCACGTATGTGCACTATATCTCTGGTATCACCAACACATACACCACAGGATATCAGAAAGTCCAGAGAGAGGAATTACATGCTGGAAGTGTAAATCATGAAAGCCATCTTCTCCTTTTCTTGTTTGGGAGAGACATTAGGAAACAATTTCTATTCTGTACTACACAACAGTATATACAGGTACATAAAACTATGAAGTTTTCTAATGACTGCAGCTTGCAATAACAGTCTTGGTGTCAGTTTCTTACCAGCTGCACCACAGTGGTTTCAGCTGAACATTAGGAGGAAGAGTAATACCAGTTACCTTGCATGTCATACTTGCTTGTATTTTACAGTTAGTGTGACTCAGGGTAACCCCAAACACCTCTTGAAAAACATTGACATATTTCTTTCCACTCACAGGTCCCTGGTGTCAACAACAACAAGAACTACACTAGACTTTTCAGGTGATTTCCAGTGCTGCAGAGCACTTGTCCATGCATTCTGGAAGTAAAACTGACATGTCCATGTTTATCACAAATGCAACCCCAAATACTTTCTTGATCTTGCATTCCCTGTAATTCACATCAGATTCCAACACTAGACATGCAGTTCCATTACACATCAGGATGTTCAACATGCTGTGACCTTGTGGACATTTTGCAAACAAGTTAGTAAGCGATGATATGGGGTTCCTGGAGATGCCACCACCTCAAACACAGACTGAAAGGCTCTGCGATCTAACTCTTCATCTATCTGATGTCGGTAGAAGTCTATGGCCACCAAACAGAAGATGTTAACATCTACTTGCTCTGATTTTCCCATTCTGCTGATAATATGTGGAAGACTGAAATGTAAGTTAAGGTCATAATATGACAGAAGTTGCTTATCTTTTCATACAGCAATAAAATGATGGATTTTTGAATTCACAAACAATACTGAAGTGCAAAATACTGTCGCATAGCAATTAAAAATGGCAATAAATTAAATTAAATGGCAATTTCTACTCTAATTTCTATTCTAACTTCAAATTAAATAGCAATTTTCTGCTACTACAGAAATCCTATTACTTCATTAATTTCATGCAATTTTTTGTCACTAGAAATTAATTTTAATCTAGCAATAGTTTTCGTTATCCACTGGAGCGGAGTGCATTAGCACCACAGTCACAACTGCTGACAGCCAAAGAGCACTGCTGAGATTGTCATTAGGAAGTTTCAAATACGAAATATGGCCACTTTTGTGCCTGGTCATGAAATGCAACAGTTATTTTTCTGCTTGTTTGGGGTTTTGTTTGTTTTTAAATAAACCCAACACTGATACCACCTATGTCTTTTGGCTGTTCCAACTTACATGGCTGTTACCATTCCATTGCCAAAGCTCACTACTACTGCAGTGCACCTCCCAGGGGATACTTGCAAACTACTCTGCATGTAGAGAATAATTTTATTTAATTTGAGTTTGTTCTTTTTTCCCTTTTTTTTTTTTTAAGTATTTTTAATATTTTATCTTGCAGTAGGAATATAGAACAAAGATTTTAAAGGTCACTGCAAAGCTTACTTAAAAGTAAGGACTTTTTCCAATCATCTTGCACAGTTACAAAGAACAATCTTGAATCTGTTTAGAACTTCTCTCCCCCTCCCTCAAACCTGAGGCACCAATGGCACAAAGTGATACTCCCCCTCTAAACTGAAGGACCAAGAGCACAGTGATATACGCTGCTACAAAGTACAGTAAATATGCCTTTTTTGTGCGTCAAACTTGTACTCTTATCCTTCGAGTCTATCAATGTGCTTTACGGAATAACTGTATTAGCCCAGAAATAGCACAAATTCACAGTCTTTTTAGGATACATTGCTGAAATCCATTGACTGGTGGAAGCACTGACAAAAAAACAGGAAAGACTCCACATTGCCATTGCCACAGGTGTTCTTTGTGTGAAATTAGAGAGAGACAGCATCACCCAGTCACGAACCATTGAGGACTGTCCAGTGCTATGTAGTGTCTGGAATACCTGCAGAAGTATTTTACACAAGAATAAAGACATGGTAGATGGACATGGGGAAGGGTTTAGTTTCTCTTATAAGGGTTCGCTCCAGCTACAAAACTCTGAGATTCATAAACTAGATTCCTGGAGACAACTCTGAGTATATATAATGAACACAATACTTAAGACAAAAAGATTCTGCAAAAGAGTCAGCCAGGATCCAACTGGACTCATGACATCTGTGCCAAACTGAAGGAAGCATACAGAAATGCAAGACTCATCTGGTATCTCTATTTTTACAGATCCAATGTGGTGTGCACATGCACTCTCAAGTGATGCATGAGTCCAGTAAGTGCTGAAGAGCAAAATAATCAGAAGCCCAATTAAGTCTACAGGGGTTTGTCTGTAGACTTCACAAGGCCAGATGACCTGGGCTGGCTCCTTGCGATTTAAAGAGTCTGAGCACCAGGATAATAACTATTAATTTTATCTTTATTTTTCAAGATCAGTGACTGAACTGTATTGCTGTGAACACTTTGTCTTCCAGGTGACACAGAGATTCTAGCCTTTCATGTTGACAAGCTCAGAGCAGTACAGCTCAATCACTGCAGCTGGTTTCTTGGATATAACAAAATTGGTATTTACCCTTCCAATTGAGTTCTCAGTTATTTAGAAATCTTCTGAAACACCTAAGAAAAAAATAAAAGCACTACCTTATAAACTACTGTTGCCATGAACTGGGGGTAAGGCTGCTGATTTGATAAAAATTCTCCAATAACTTTATTCATTACATCTTGTGGTGGGAAAAAATCATCAAGGAACTGTGGAAGGATCCGAGCCACCACTCTAGCTTCAAAAGGAAATCCCTTCCTGATCCTGAAAATAATAAAAAAGAACATGTTTTATGATTGAATTCCAGTAAATATCTCATTCTTTTCCAGTTTAACTGGCAACAAAAAGAACATTTTACTTTCCTCTCTAGATAGGTGAAAAAGTCTTCAACACTGAGGAATCCAAGTCTTCACGTAACCTTACTCTAACAGTCTACCCAAAGAGGTCTATCAAAGCTATTAGAAGTTGTTACAGGTATCATGTCACACCCTCCCACCCTTTTTTAAAATATTCAGCATTTTTTGAAGCACCAGAGTCAAGATTTAATAGGAATACTGAAAAAAAAAAAAATCAAGAAAAGACAGGGACATCACTACTAGTTATCAAAGAAAAGACCATTTACAAGCAGAACACTCATCTCCATTCATAAACCTTTGCATTTTTTATTCAAGACCAGGATAACCAATGTATAGAAGAGGAAAAGCAATCTGCACTGCACTGTAAGGAGGGGAAAAGATACTCAAAGAGAATTCTACTTAAGTAACACTGATTGGAAAATCTTCCTAATAAAGGCTGCATCTGTTCACGTGTCAAGAGCAATTCTGTGATTATTCCCTGCAAAAGTTATATTCCGCTTGTAGTACTCACATTTGTTTTGCTAACTCTTAGGAGTGATATTTTCAGAAGCACTCAAGCACGGCTCTAGTTCTGTTCTCACTAAGTGCTGAAGTTAAACCTCATCCAGTTTTATGGAAAAACCACTGAACACTTTAAAAAATGTAAACCACTATCCCACAAACTACTATGCAAAATGTAACATGCTATGCTTACTTAAGACAGCTTGAGATTGTCAGATCAAAACAAGAGGTTTGAAATGTTTCCATTAAATGAGTTCCATGTGAATACAGAAGTTTTACTGTACCCTTCCTCTGCAATTACTTAGCAGCCTTGGAAAGAGCAACACTTGGGTGGGGGAAGGGGAAGAAGATTTTAAACTCTTAGGGTGGTTTGAAAGATTATTTCCCATAAACCAGATTTATATCCTTGATTATGCAGAAGACATCCTGAAAAGCACTTAAGAGTTTGACCTGAAGGGAGCTGGAAATACATTTATAAACTATTATGGTTTGTGCAACACACAGCACCAGTTAGGACATGTCTGTTTTCCATTTACATTCCTGTACATTTGTGCTGCCTTCAGCAATTCCATCAGTGTTACTCTGTATACCAAAAAGTATCAGTTTTAAGCAATGGTAAGCAGAGAAACATAATTAATTAAATATTAGAACTGTCAAATAGAGAAGTGACCACACAGCGCCAAACACAATGATTTTTCTCCTGGTGCCCCATTACACATGTTCTATCCTCTTACCTGTCAAAAAGGACAGATACTCGTTCCATAGCCACGATCACAGACTCACTGTCAGGAGTAGCAGGATTTGCATCTGTGGCACGACTGGGGCTGATTTTTTCCTTTCCTAAACCGAAATAATTTGTTACAAGTTTATTGTGAATGCTAAAATAAGACCTTTTTATCCTTGGTAATAAAAATAAATGCAGAAAATGAGCACTGTTAGTAAGCTAGTCACTCAGCACACGAACAGTGTAAGAAAAGCAAATACCTGTGTACATGCAAGTCAGCATTAATCCAAGTGCAGCCATCGCTCTGTGGGGGCTCTGCACATTCACTCTATCGACGCTCAGTTTAACTAGCGATTCGCTATCCAGCCTAGAAAGCTGCTCTGAAAGAAGGAGTCGCTCTAATCCTCTCAGGACACAGTGATAAATAATGGATGGTGTTAATTCATCACTTCCAGACACCATGACTCCACACATCTGAAATAAAGGAAAAAAACAGCTCCCTATTTTTGAGCTCTATTTAGGTCATCTTCTAGTACCATATCACCACAGCTAGTATGGAACTGCACCACGTATTAAGAAAAACCTGATGAAACCAAACCCAAAAGCATACCTACACCACAATAACCAAGTGTTAAAGATAGGTATGTGGTGATCCCAAGTTACGTGACCACCTGTGATTGAAGGCATCACAATGTACCTGTATAATTCCTGCAGAGAATTCAGGCCCTACATCAAGTGGGTAATTCTCAATCAAATAGAAAGCAGCTGCACACATTACCAAGATGTGCTGTTGGTTATGGATATTCACACAACTGTAAATAAGCAAAAACATAAGTGGTCATTTACATCAAAGTTGTCTAGGTCATAAATAGAGGCAAATATAAACAATTCTTCGAAACAATAAGCATTTTTCACATGAAATCTATGCAATTTTTAAAATCCCACAAAGTACCACCAAGATGCCATAAGGGAGAACTGGCTATCATGGAAATTCAGTGCAACACAAGAGATTTTTCAGCAATATAATTATATGCTATCATTGTCTGACTTGTTTAGGAGAAATAAGCTTCGTTACTGATCCTGCAAGTCTTATTCCAAGAGTACGCCTTTTGACAGAAAAATAAAGTACAAGGCACACAATTCACCAAAGAGAAAGAAGTCTCTGTTTTCTCACCCTCAAATATCCTTTCACTTCTGTAAATCAAACATAAAATGGGCTGATAATTTTCAATGAAACTGCCAAAACCTGCTTGATACAACAGCCTGTTCTCAAGTGTAATGACAACTACAAACTGTAAGGAGCTCTTCTGTTCACACATAAGCATGCAACAGTTGGGGACAAGGAGGGAAAGAGGGAAGAGTCTTACTGTGCTACTCCTCTCAAATTGGAGAGCAGATACTCGCTGATAATTGGAATGAGTTGCTTTGCTGTCTCATCAAGCAAGTCACACTCAAGGATATAAAGAATGCCATGTAAAGCTCCAATCCGACTTGGCATATGGGTGCTTCTTAGGGTTGACTCCAGCAGTCGACTTACTGGTTCAGCCACAGCTTTATCCTAGTACAACCAAATGAAAGTACTCATTAAAATTCATTTATCTGGTTCGGTACTGGTGTCATGTCTCAGAAATGCTTGAAACAAACTAAAGAATGGAAAACATGGCATGAACCAGAGCCTGGCTTAAAACTACTTTTAATCAAATGCCACAATATAATCAGGTCTTTCAGCTAACCACAAACAATGTTTCTGTCTGAAACTGACCAGTAGATGCCTATCCTCTGCTTCCAAAGGGTACTCTGTCATCCACTAAACACATAGTGCAGCTTTCCATTTATTTGTTCTCCAAGACCACCGGAACCCAGACCTACACATCCTTCTGTCCACCACTCCTATGACCTGGATGAGGGGATTGAGTGCCCCCTCAGTAAGTTTGCAAACAACAGGTTGGGCAGGAGTGTAGAGCTGCTTGAAGGGAGGGAAGGCTCTACAGAGGGATCTGGACAGGCTGGATCAACCGGCTCAGTCCAATTGTATGAGGTTCAACAAGACAAAGTGATGGGTCCTGCATTTGGGCCACAACAACCTCATGCAGTGCTACAGGCTTGGGGAAGAGTGGCTGGAAAGCTGCCAGGTGGAAAAAGACCTGAGGGTAATGACTGACAAAGCTGAATATGAGCAGCTTGTGCCAAGAAGGCCAACAGCATCCTGGTCTGTATCGGCAATAGTGTGGCCAGCAGGGGCAGGGAAGTGATCATCCCCCTGTACTGGGCACTGGTGAGGCTGCACCTTGAATACTGTGTTTTGCTCTGGGCTCCTCACTACACAAAAGACATTGAGGTGCTGGCGCAGGTCCAAAGAAAAGCAACAAAGCTCATGAAGGGTCTGGAGCACAAGTCTCATAAGGAGTGTCTGGGGGAACTGGGGTTGTTTAGCCTGGAGAAAAGCAGGCTCAGGGGAGACCTTACTACTCTCTACAACATTATCCTTGTATTCATGATCTAAGATGCAGGCCAGTTTTACAGTGTGTGCTCTCTAGTTGCTCTTTTTAAGCAGATTTTCTACATAACTGAGCACAGGACAACAACCTACTCTTGATGGAATCACCTTTATTTTTTCCCTTCCACTAATCTGTTATATTCCAACCTAAATGAACAGCTGTTTGCTTGTGAGAAGGTGTTATTAGTCCACCAAGTGGGAAACTGCAGCCTAGTCAGAACAAACTGATCTCTAAAACTGTTTCTGCATGTTTGGCATCACTTTCACAGCCTCCCCCTGCACAGTTGCTAAAGCAATAGCTACTGAAAGTCCTACCGCAAAAGTCTTCCAAAGCTTTTCTTGTCACTATTACCAATGTTTTTATCAGTCTCAGAGAGAGTTGCTGTAAGTGCTACCTTCTTGCAAAAGAACCAAGAGTTTGCAATCAACTTCCATGAGAATTTCTTACCATTCCAAGAACAGCAGCAGCTTTACAAGTGGCTGGTATCAAATACTGTACAAGAATCTCATCTTCTGATGGATGCACCTTTCGCAATTCTGTCAATGTTGTATACATCATCTCAAACTGATTCCTTTCAGTAAATAAGTCTGATACTGCCAGAAGCTGTACATAAATTAAAATTTAATACAAAAAAGCCCATTAGCAGACAGCCAAAAACTGTCTTTCCCTTCTGTTGTAATTGTCAGCAAAAGACTCTTCAATCAATCTATGAAATGTGTAAACATTAACTCAAGTGTCTGGAATAACTACTGTTGTCCAGAACTAATTCCACCATCCATCTCAGGTAACAGTTACCTTCAAATGGTCTTTTTTTCCAAAACGTTTACAAAACCAAATCCACTATGGTAAGTAATTCTGGAAAACTAATGTGCATTGCCATTTACCACGTACTAAACCACCCCAAAACATACAACACATACTCTCTTGCAAGGATAGTTTTATTTTAGCTCTTTTATGATAGTGAATAACGGCTGTCAAGACACATTCCACACCTGTTTTCTTTAGTTTTGCTTCCACACTTCATTAGTCAATTTAATCATCTGATACACTGTTGTTCCATCTTCATTTTCTTACAAAGAGATAGGATAAGCAAAATCCTGAAATCTACTTTCAGTGAGTAGTCAAGTAAGATACCAACTATCATTAAGTAACAATGTTTGTAATCTGCTAGCAGAATATGCAATCCAGATTCTTATACAGGTTTAAATCAGTATAATATTATACTGATCAACTGCTCAAGTTATATTATATTGAACATGTAATAGCACTGACAAGAAAAATCAGTCTTTCCCCTATATCAGAACATGCTTTACAAATGATGCTTAGCTCTGAACATTTGGTAATAGGTACTTAATTGTGACTCTGAATAGTAGTTTAAACTTACTGATCGCACTACTTCACTAATCAAGATGACAGGTGTCCTCTTGCTAGGGTTTGATGGCAATATCCATTGACTATACAGTTCAAGCAAGAACTGAGAACAAGAATGTATATCAACACCAGCCCGGTGTTTCCTGCAAGGCACAAAAAGTTAAGTATTAAAATGGCTATTCTTCAGCTCTGGTAAAATACTTGATTTGAAATAGTACAGTTATTTGCCAACTTATACAATTATTTATCTGATTTATAAACCCAGCTTCTTGAACTCAACATGAAGAGATAAAAAGCTTACTGATAAGTCAAAGGAGAGACAAGAAAAAAAATAAGACACCTGGTGTTAATAGGAGAAGTTGGTGGTGAGGAAGGAGCAGGTATGTCATTCTCATCTTCTTCATCCTCACCCCACTCTTCTTCTCTCAAAGGAGTGATATTATTTCCTAACCATATGGAGTGTATAGAGACCTTGCAACACAAAACAAAACAAACAAGAAAATAAAAATAGAAAAGCAGCAAGACACCCCCATAGTCAGATTAGAAAAAAATAAATCTTAGAAGCCAAATATTATTTAAATAACAGGCAACATAGACTCAAATAACATTTACATGAACTGCACATCACTTTCATTTATACCTTTATCAACACTTCAGTTTAACTCAGTTTAAACTGTATGGCACAGCAAAAACAGCAGCACCATGTGCTTAGCACAGCAATACAGGTGATGCTGAAAGCAGCATCAGCTAACCTGTAACCATGCACTAACAATGTGTACGCATCATCCTACAGTCAACATACCAGATCTAAAATCTAAAGCAAAGTATAAATATTTACTATTCATATTAAGCAAGAAAATAGTTCAGAAAGAACTGTAATGACTGCAGTTCACCGGAAAACACATTCCTAACTCTTCTCAAACCATAACTCAGCATATCTAATTGCAACATAACCTTTCTTCTGAAACCAGACAAGTATAAGATGTCAAGTCTTTTGACTCAGGCTAGATAAACAATTATCTACGAAGAAGAAAACTTCTTGGTGGTTCTTTAAGTTATCTATAAATAAAATTAATGTTTCAGAACAGTAAGACCTGCTGATGGCATTTCATAAATGATCTGTGTAAAGATTCCAGAACAAAATCAGTGCTTCTTGTGTTTCAATGCAGGCATTACTTTTTCCTCTAAAGTTACTTATCTTACATAGCTTAAGACTTCTTTCTAAGACAAAAATTCATCCTTACATATAATTCTTTTTCATGTTCAGCAAAAATACACAGACATTATTTTTCACGCAGGATGTCTAATGCCTAGTATTGTTATAGAGATAATAGGTTTTGTAAATAACACACAAGGTCTGTAAACCTGCAGACACTGAAAGTTCAAGCCACTTAGAATCTCAAGAGAACATACAGACACCTAGAGACAGACAAGTGATCGTTTGGTCTTCCCTATGCAAAAGATTCCTCAAAAAAAGGTCACCTGAATTTAGTATTTAAAGGCTTTTTCACTAATACATACTATTCAAACAGCAAAACAAATACCATATTTAAAACTTTATGCAAGACTAATTTTTCAAGGAGCTAAATAACTGGATAAGGACAATTTTTTTTTTATTCACTGTATGTAGTGCTGATTTTCCAACTAACTGGGTTTAAAATTGAAACAACATTCCTTATCTTAAGTCCAGTGATTTCATGTCCTAAGGACTGCTGCAAGCATGCAGTAGCAAATTAAAATCTAACAGTTAGTGGAAGCTAACTCTTGAACACACAAGGCTGAGAAGTACAACTCAATAGCTGGCTCACAGGCAGGCCTCAGACACACAAGCAAAAATTCCATGAGAGGTGGGACAACTGGGTGACTCCAGTGGTAATCTACGCTGCATCCCCGAGAGCTGTTAGCTTACATCTGAGGTTAAGCAATGCCTCTTGATTTTTACAAACTGGTAGAAGTGTAATAGAAGTTCAAAGTTAAGGTTTTAACAAACCTGTCCCAGTTTATAATCCATATCTCCTATTTCTCGTTCAGTATTGATTTGCAGTAAGAGTTTTTCATGGCTGATAAGAGCACCTATAAAAAACAGAAGACAAGTTTTTAAAACACTTCCAGGAAAGCAGGTATGAACCTACTTAATCTCCTGCAAACTGGATTTCAAATGGATTCCTGAGAGTATCTTCTCTACTTTTTACACATAGAAAATATACTCTTCCCTCCCACCCCCACCACGCTTACCTGTAGTAGCAGGAGAAAGTGACGGAACAGGGTCCCAAGCTTGGTATAAGTGATGTGTAGCAATATTATCTCTCTTAGATACCATTGCTTGGATTTCTTGTTCAACAATTCCCCTGATAACACTTAGCTTCCTCCCAAACCTGAAAGCCCAACAGAAAGCCAATTTAAGCAGATTTTCCCTTCAACATTTTTTGTGCAAGTGTGACTAGCTTACTTTACAGTGTTATGTGTCTATGCTTATATTCATTATCAGGAATGCTAAAACTGAGAAATGTTGAGAAATACATTCTGCACACTGTAGAAGATACTATCTTTTTCAGATACTGTCTTTTAGCTCAACAGGTTTGTGATGCTAAGGCCATGTAACTTCTGTGTAAACAGATCCAGCTGTATATATTCTTGCTTAGAAAATACAGTCTATACATATTTTTGCTACAGCTAGATTAAGCATTTATAATTATGTATTAATCAAAAGTATAGTTTTAATGCATTTTAGAACAAGTAAAAAAAATACCTTGTGTCCAGAGCTTTTAAAGCTTTGTTGCGGGGCTGCTGTTCCAAACAGCTAACTGCTGGATTGCCTGCAACAGGTATTGTCATTGCACTCAGCACCAAGGAAGTTATGGCTTGTACTGCAAGAACATTAATTTGGGTCCTTTCTGTATCTTCCTGTAAAATGAACTTACTGTAATTTGAATTGTAAAAAAGGAATCCTGCAAGCTCTGCATATCAGTTTGCCACCTTCCACTACATTATCATTAATAAGCCTGACATCTAGACTTCTTTCCATCCAAAAATCTCTCTGACATAAGCAGTGCACACAAAGCACTTTAACTGTAGCAGCAAGATATCCTCCCATCTCATCAGCCATTCTGTATGCATCCTCTCTTACCCCAACAGCATTAAAACCTCAAGATGTCCATTCTGTTCTTTCAAAGTGTTTAGTCTCTCTTTGCATCAACACATTAACTCCCTGTTGAAAGCACCAAATAAGACCAAATCTGAATTGGAAACTCTTCACAGAAGAAGTTCCCATAGTGCCTAAAGCCAAACATCTAACCAACCAGACTTCGAACTGTGTGCATGTTGAATGATGTACCAGTATAAAGTTGAAACAGCTAGACTAAAATTTCTCCATACTAGTTAAACACTTGCAAAAACTCTAACCCAGAAGATGGATGTGTCTGAACTCACAGGGATATGCAGACAATGAAATCTAAAATGCAGATAATTCCTTGGTTTTAGTCACTACTTTTCTACTGTACAGGTTTAGTAATAGAAACATTTTTCTTGCATTAAGTAAAATTTAATTTAAAAAATTTAGTGAATGACATTACCTCCTGTTGGTTCTCCTCTTGGTCCATTACTATAGGCTGAGTTACAAGCACACCAAGCAAAGTAGCCCAAGTCTCTTCAAACTGAGTACGGCTGATCCATCCTATGGAAACACTCAGAGATAGCCATTTATGTCTTAATACAAACACAAGCATAGAACAGCATTAAAAAATGGCACATCATTTCCACGGATTTAGTTTCACACCATTTGGTATTGGATTATGTATTCTTTGTCATAACTACAGCTTAAACTTAAACTCTATTTTAGGAAGTGATGACCCTTTTAGAAGGGTTCTGCACGTTATTATTTATGTGGTCTTGTTGGGGTTGTTTCTTATATACATTTAAATATTTTGTTCAACTTTCAAAGCATTGAGAACTATCAGGTTCCTGCAACACAAAATCATCCAGAATATGGGCTGATTCTCACAGGAAAGAAAGTTGTGGAGAATCCCGTAACGATCCAAGAAATCTTCATGCCCTAAAAGCAAAATGACTGAACTGCCTAAAAAATTAGACCATTAAAATTCCAGCACTTCTCATATAGTTTTTGCAAACAGATTTTTACCTACAGAAGACTGCAAAGGATTCCTGAACACCTTGCAGTTTATACTAATGATATTTAAAGAAGCAAAAATATAATGTCATCTTGGGCATTACAGTAATCAAACAGAAATCAGTGCTACACCTCAAATCAGTCAACCTGTGGACTGGGGAAAGGGGTGAAAAAACAACCAAGCAAGCACAAAACCCAAAACAACCACTAACAACAATGACAAAAAAAAATAAATCTACAAGCATATAGAAAAATAGATGCATTATCCTTTACAGTCTCATCTGTTGACAAAGAATTGAACTCTCAAGCCCTATGGCACTCATTCAGTAAACCCTGACATATCCAGCAGTTTTCAGGTAACAGCATCTTCATTTAAAATACTGAGTGGCACTAAATTCAGTTTATATACTATGTATGAATTAAAAGAAAAAAAATAAAAAAAATATGGAGGGGAAGCAAAATATCCTCAAGCATACTGTCAAGTGTACCTTCCAGAAAACACGTGGCCATTCTGTAAGAGCACAGTGAAATCATCTTCCCGAGTTGGAACAGGGTTTGGCTTTATAATTTATGATTTTTAATCTGCATTGAGCAAAATGTAAGAATTACAGCAGCACAATTACTGAGCTGCTCTGAAATATTATTTCTCTTCCACATAAGCAAAAAAAGTAAACCAAGGGTACCAGATTCTGTCATTCAGTAACTTCACAACACAGGTAAATGCCCAATAAGAGCCAACTCTATTGTTTTTAATTTTTACATACCAAGTGTATTAATGCGATATATGAACTCCTTAAAGATCTCTTTTTCCTGAAGAAATTCTACTGGGATTTCAGGAAAAACTGTGCCAAAGTCACCTGCAGGCTTTGGTGACCAGCCTAATTTCCAGACCTAAAGAAACAGAAATTCAGTCTACTTATCCAAAACAGAAATACTATCGACATGATACTATAAATATATGTGCTATTCAAAAGCAAGGAGGTATCAGTAAATAAAGTAATTCTCCAAATAAAATACCACCTTAGAGAAAGACTAAATGTCTAAACACAGCTAATACCGTTTTATACTATATTTCTAAGGTGGTGTTGGGTTTTTTTTAATTAATTGTATATTTCTCACAATCAATTATTCAGTCCTACAGTCCAAGTTTGGATATGATAGCAAGTAAATTCTAAACTGAAATTTATGACAGGAACTTAAGTGCCAGGTGACTCCTAGATTATGCATACTTGATGCTGAAAGATAATTCAGGGAAAACAGTTCACATACTATTGACACCTGAAAAAAGCATGCAGATACATTCAAGAAGGGGCAAAAAAGTCCCAGTCACATTAATTAGTATTTTTTTAATATCCCCTCAAAAACAGAGTGCAGAGAAACAGAAAAAGGCCAAAGAAATGGCCCTGCACACCCCAGGAAACCCCCTTCTGCTCTACCTAATAAGCATCTAGAAATACTTCTGATAACGGTTTTGAAGTTTATCAAGACAAAGTCATTTCACAGCACTAACAACACATGGATGTAACCATGAGGTATTCTTAAATCCATGTTACACCAACCAGAAAGAGAAAGTTGAAATACCTTGTCCAAGACGAGTTAGGAAAGAACAGCATTATATAATCCCAAAGTATTTGCATGGCATACCATGCTATGGCACACCATGGTATGACACCACATGTGAATACCTGAGTGAGTTCAGGTACTACTTCAGACACCTCGGCACCATTGCATCGTGCTTAGCATGATAAAAAAATGAATTTGCCAATTCACGTGTCATAAAGAAAGC